>NW_026731985.1:127500-217500 GCF_028476545.2 Physella acuta | reverse complement strand
AAAAAATTATTTATTTTTTACGGGGAAAATGCCGGCAACGCTCAGATCAAAACTTTATCATTTCTCCTTGAAGTGAGGCCGCGATAAACAGCCCAACACCCGATCTTCCAACGTTTACAGTCGAGAATCTTAGTTTTTACTTCATTTCAATTTTTTAAAACATCGTATTTTATAGAGGAGCAGAAGATGAATGTGTTATGATCAAACTGTCAACACACCAGGCTATCACGTAAATGCCAACACACCCCGCCATGGACTACACATTCGTCCATGTCAACACATCCAATCAACACGTCAAAAAAAAAAACTATCCGTCGCCTCAATGATGGAAATCTTTTTCTCCAATACCCAGTAATGGGAGGTAGTCAAGAAAGGGGGCGAGCGGCTTTGAGCTACACGACTTATCTCCCCTGGCTCAGGCGAATCGAGGGCCATTGCAGGTGCATCGAGATTTGTGTGAGCGTCCCACTGTTCCGCGGGTAGGGCAAGTATCAGGCCCCTGCTGGCACCAGCCACTACTACAATCTCAGACTATCCGTCGGCATTAAGACAAGAAAGCCGACCCCGGGTGTACTCACGGCCGACAATTTTTCATCCCTTCACCTCTATCTTCACGCCGACGTTTGGGCAGATCTAGGACTCAATGCTACGGCCCCCACCTCTATCTTCACGTTTGGGCAGATCTAGGACTCAATGCTACGGCCCCCACCTCTAGGACTCAATGCTACGGCCCCCACCTCTAGGACTCAATGCTACGGCCCCCACCTCTAGGACTCAATGCTACGGCCCTCACCTCTAGGACTCAATGCTACGGCCCTCAGCCACAGGAACCAATGGGCCCGAACTTTAAAATAGAACTCAATCAACCACACGAGGTGAGTGCCCACGCTCAAAGCTCACTCCATACAACAGCATCATCGGACATTTTTTTCATGTTATACACAGCTAAATCATGTAAGCACAACTAAATAGTATACACTCAAGTAGATTGTGTACACAAAACCAAACTGTATACACAAAACCGTGTATACACAACAAAAAATATGTACACACATTTCTAAACCGTGTAAAACGACAAACTACATGAACGCAACTAAACAATATACATACATCGAGATGTATACACAAAACTAAACAATATACACACATCTCGATCGTGTATACACAAGACGCGTACAGATTCCCACTGAAAAACAACTAAATTGTGTACACAACACAAATAGAGATTGTACACACATTTTCACAATGAAAATAATTAGTTTGCACAGGTAAATGATATGTATACATAAGCGCGACTATAGTGATTGTAGTTAAATAACCAGCGTTTCTATAACAGTGTGAGCCACTGTAAGCTCCTTTAGACATATTGAGATGACTCACACATAACACAGCCACGTCCTCTAGTATCCCAGTTTAGAGGTTTATTCACTAAGTGAATCCCACTAGCCAGCTATCCTCTAGTATCCCAGTTTAAAGGTTTATTCACTAAGTGAATCCCACTAGCCAGCTATCCTCTAGTATCCCGGTTTAAAGGTTTATTCACTAAGTGAATCCCGATATAGAGCCAGCTATCCTGTAGTATCCCAGTTTAAAGATTTATTCACTAAGTGAATCCCAATACAGAGCCATCCTCTAGAATCCCAGTTTAAAGGTTTATTCACTAAGTGAATCCCACTAGCCAGCTATCCTCTAGTATCCCAGTTTAAAGGTTTATTCACTAAGTGAATCCCACTAGCCAGCTATCCTCTAGTATCCCGGTTTAAAGGTTTATTCACTAAGTGAATCCCACTAGCCAGCTATCCTCTAGTATCCCAGTTTGAAGGTTTATTCACTAAGTGAATCCCGATACAGAGCCATCCTCTAGTATCCCAGTTTAAAGGTTTATTCACTAAGTGAATCCCGATATAGAGCCAGCCAAGCGTGGGCTAGATTTGTTTTATGGTCAGATGTCGGCCAATGCTACGGGGAACATCGAGGGAACATCGAGGGAATTAACTTCATAATAATGTAATGCCAGGCAGGGGGGCATGACACTAATGACGTCAGACGATATGAGGGGGCACTGCACTTTAAAACGGTTGGGTTGCTGCTGTTAGTGTGAGCTTAATGCTGATGTCAGTAGGAGTTTAAGGATGATGTCACAATAGTAAAGAAGTTGGAGTTTAATGTTGGCAAAATGGTGTGTCAGTAAGAGATATATACTGTCACAATGGTGTGTCACATTTAGTAGTCTTATAGTGCCACTATAGTGTGTACCTAATACTGTCACAATGATGTGTCACATGTAGTAGTTTTATAGTGCCACTATAGTATGTACCTAATACTGTCACAATAGTGTGTCACATGTAGTAGTCTTATAGTGCCACTATAGTGTGTCACAGTGTATACCTAATACTGTCACAATGATGTGTCACATGTAGTAGTTTTATAGTGCCACTATAGTATGTACCTAATACTGTCACAATGGTGTGTCACATGTAGTAGCCTTATAGTGTCACTATAGTATGTACCTAATACTGTCACAATAGTGTGTCACATGTAGTAGTCTTATAGTGCCACTATAGTGTGTACCTGATACTGTCACAATGGTGTGTCACATGTAGTAGCCTTATAGTGTCACTATAGTGTGTACCTAATACTGTCAAAATGGTGTGTCACATGTAATAGCCTTATAGTGCCACTATAGTGTGTACCTAATACTGTCACAATGGTGTGTCACATGTAGTAGCCTTATAGTGCCACTATAGTATGTACCTAATACTGTCACAATAGTGTGTCACATGTAATAGCCTTATAGTGCCACTATAGTGTGTACCTAATACTGTCACAATAGTGTGTCACATGTAGTAGTCTTATAGTGCCACTATAGTATGTACCTAATACTGTCACAATAGTGTGTCACATGTAGTAGTCTTATAGTGCCACTATAGTGTGTCACAGTGTATACCTAATACTGTCACAATGATGTGTCACATGTAGTAGTTTTATAGTGCCACTATAGTGTGTACCTAATACTGTCACAATGGTGTGTCACATGTAGTAGTTTTATAGTGCCACTATAGTGTGTACCTAATACTGTCACAATGGTGTGTCACATGTAGTAGTTTTATAGTGCCACTACCTATAGTGTGTACCTAATACTGTCACAATGGTGTGTCACATGTAGTAGTCTTATAGTGCCACTATAGTGTGTACCTAATACTGTCACAATAGTGTGTCACATGTAGTAGTCTTATAGTGCCACTACCTATAGTGTGTACCTAATACTGTCACAATGATGTGTCACATGTAGTAGTCTTATAGTGTCACTATAGTATGTACCTAATACTGTCACAATAGTGTGTCACATGTAGTAGTCTTATAGTGCCACTATAGTGTGTACCTAATACTGTCACAATGGTGTGTCACATGTAGTAGCCTTATAGTGCCACTATAGTATGTACCTAATACTGTCACAATGGTGTGTCACATGTAGTAGCCTTATAGTGCCACTATAGTATGTACCTAATACTGTCACAATAGTGTGTCACATGTAGTAGCCTTATAGTGTCACTATAGTATGTACCTAATACTGTCACAATAGTGTGTCACATGTAATAGCCTTATAGTGCCACTATAGTGTGTACCTAATACTGTCACAATGGTGTGTCACATGTAATAGCCTTATAGTGCCACTATAGTGTGTACCTAATACTGTCAAAATGGTGTGTCACATGTAGTAGCCTTATAGTGCCACTATAGTGTGTACCTAATACTGTCACAATGGTGTGTCACATGTAATAGCCTTATAGTGCCACTATAGTATGTACCTAATACTGTCACAATAGTGTGTCACATGTAGTAGTTTTATAGTGCCACTATAGTGTGTACCTAATACTGTCACAATGGTGTGTCACATGTAGTAGTTTTATAGTGCCACTATAGTGTGTACCTAATACTGTCACAATAGTGTGTCACATGTAGTAGTTTTATAGTGCCACTACCTATAGTGTGTACCTAATACTGTCACAATGGTGTGTCACATGTAGTAGTCTTATAGTGCCACTATAGTGTGTACCTAATACTGTCACAATAGTGTGTCACATGTAGTAGTTTTATAGTGCCACTACCTATAGTGTGTACCTAATACTGTCAAAATGGTGTGTCACATGTAGTAGCCTTATAGTGCCACTATAGTATGTACCTAATACTGTCACAATAGTGTGTCACATGTAGTAGCCTTATAGTGTCACTATAGTATGTACCTAATACTGTCACAATAGTGTGTCACATGTAATAGCCTTATAGTGCCACTATAGTGTGTACCTAATACTGTCACAATGGTGTGTCACATGTAATAGCCTTATAGTGCCACTATAGTGTGTACCTAATACTGTCAAAATGGTGTGTCACATGTAGTAGCCTTATAGTGCCACTATAGTGTGTACCTAATACTGTCACAATGGTGTGTCACATGTAATAGCCTTATAGTGCCACTATAGTATGTACCTAATACTGTCACAATAGTGTGTCACATGTAGTAGCCTTATAGTGCCACTATAGTGTGTACCTAATACTGTCACAATGGTGTGTCACATGTAGTAGTCTTATAGTGCCACTATAGTGTGTACCTAATACTGTCACAATAGTGTGTCACATGTAGTAGTCTTATAGTGCCACTACCTATAGTGTGTACCTAATACTGTCAAAATGGTGTGTCACATGTAATAGCCTTATAGTGCCACTACAGTGTGTACCTGATACTGTCACAATGATGTGTCACATGTAGTAGTTTTATAGTGCCACTATAGTGTGTACCTAATACTGTCAAAATGGTGTGTCACATGTAATAGCCTTATAGTGCCACTACAGTGTGTACCTGATACTGTCACAATGACGTGTCACATGTAGTAGTTTTATAGTGCCACTATAGTGTGTACCTAATACTGTCAAAATGGTGTGTCACATGTAGTAGCCTTATAGTGCCACTACCTATAGTGTGTACCTAATACTGTCAAAATGGTGTGTCACATGTAATAGCCTTATAGTGCCACTATAGTGTGTACCTAATACTGTCACAATAGTGTGTCACATGTAATAGCCTTATAGTGCCACTATAGTATGTACCTAATACTGTCACAATAGTGTGTCACATGTAGTAGCCTTATAGTGCCACTATAGTGTGTACCTAATACTGTCACAATAGTGTGTCACATGTAATAGCCTTATAGTGCCACTATAGTATGTACCTAATACTGTCACAATAGTGTGTCACATGTAGTAGCCTTATAGTGTCACTATAGTATGTACCTAATACTGTCACAATAGTGTGTCACATGTAGTAGCCTTATAGTGCCACTACCTATAGTGTGTACCTAATACTGTCACAATGGTGTGTCACATGTAGTAGCCTTATAGTGTCACTATAGTGTGTACCTAATACTGTCACAATGGTGTGTCACATGTAATAGCCTTATAGTGTCACTATAGTGTGTCACAGTGTGTACCTAATACTGTCACAATGGTGTGTCACATGTAGTAGTCTTATAGTGCCACTATAGTGTGTACCTAATACTGTCACAATGGTGTGTCACATGTAATAGCCTTATAGTGCCACTATAGTGTGTACCTAATACTGTCACAATGGTGTGTCACATGTAATAGCCTTATAGTGCCACTATAGTGTGTACCTAATACTGTCACAATGGTGTGTCACATGTAATAGCCTTATAGTGTCACTATAGTGTGTCACAGTGTGTACCTAATACTGTCACAATGGTGTGTCACATGTAGTAGTCTTATAGTGCCACTATAGTGTGTACCTAATACTGTCACAATGGTGTGTCACATGTAGTAGTCTTATAGTGCCACTATAGTGTGTACCTAATACTGTCACAATGGTGTGTCACATGTAATAGCCTTATAGTGCCACTATAGTGTGTCACAATGTGTACCTAATACTGTCAAAATGGTGTGTCACATGTAGTAGTCTTATAGTGCCACTATAGTGTGTCACAATGTGTACCTAATACTGTCACAATGGTGTGTCACATGTAGTAGTCTTATAGTGCCACTATAGTGTTACCTAATACTGTCACAATGATGTATGTATAAACAGTGTTGAGCATGTGTCAGATTCGTGACAAGTAGAATTATCTCACAAACGTGACAAGAATGTATCGCCGTGACAGGGCAATAGAGTGTGACGGAATTTTGAGCCTGCTCAGCTTTAATGGGTACTGGGCATCTTTTTGAAACAACCCATCTTTATGGACAGTTACTAGTTTGTTAGTAAACAGGGTAACACTGAACATTGTCTCCAACTATACAGAGTTAAGTTGTAGAAGAAATGACCATAGCAACTAGTCTAATTATACAGTGTTTAGAAGAAATGGTCTTACCTTTCTCGCGAGGCATCATCGGTTAATCCACTGTTAGATGACCACCGATGTATCGTGCTGTGGACAGACAAGATCATCATTTGAACCAATAAGCAAGTACTATGATTCAGGCAGGGTTTATTACATTAGATTCATCAGTTGAACCAATAAGCAAATACTATGATACATGAAGTTTTTAGTTGATGCTTAAACAAGCTGAAGAAAAATAGTTGTAAAAGATTTCATGTCACATAATGTTGTGTATGGATTTAACCAAGTATTACAGTAACTACACTATAGCAGGTGGAAGGAAGAGAGGGGGGAGGGTGAAAATGTTGACGAGTGTGTTTAGACAAGCACAGACAATGGCAGAGATAAACAGATGTGTAACACCAAGCTAGACACAATCGACCATCTTTATACAGCTTAACGCTACCAAACATCGACCATCTTTATACAGCTTAAAGGCAACAAACTTTATATGCTAGCTGTACCCAAATCTACTCTATCTCAGCTATCACATGTGGTGTTGAAGGTTCAGGGTGGGTATTGGATGTACGGTCTTATATAAAATGATCTTGTTACCCACCATGAGATGATCTTGTTGCCCACCATGAAATGATCTTGTAGCCCACCATAAAATGATCTTGTTACCCACCATGAAATGATCTTGTTGCCCACCATGAAATGATCTTGTTGCCCACCGTGAAATGATCTTGTTGGCCAACATGAAATGATCTTGTGTTACCCACCATGAAATGATCTTGTTGCCCACCATGAAATGATCTTGTTACCCACCATGAAATGATCTTGTTGCCCACCGTGAAATGATCTTGTTGCCCACCGTGAAATGATCTTGTTACCCACCATGAAATGATCTTGTTGCCCACCGTGAAATGATCTTGTTGCCCACCGTGAAATGATCTTGTTGCCCACCGTGAAATGATCTTGTGCTGACCAGTACGAGCGTGTCACTGACCATGTCAGTAGTGGCGCCACCTGACACGACAAGATAAACTAGCAGCCAATAAAGCAATGCGCGAGAGACGAGGCTAGAGTCGGGGCAAGTCTGACCCGATTATCCCCACTTCCTGTCACCGTGTAAATAAACCGCTAGCAATCAGACGGGTGCAGCGGTGACCGACGGACAAATTGATCACACCCGCCGTCCAATACTGTCGCCCCCCTTTGCCCGGCTCCTAATTAAAAAGATAAATTCTTGGCGACGGAGATGTAATAAAAGTCTGTTTGTTGTGGGCTGAGTGGGGGCTCTCAGATTCATCTCCACACTGATACAGCTAGGCGGTTCAATAAAGTCATACATCACTCGCGCTGGCTACATCTCTCTGGCTGGGTGTGTGTGTGTGTGTGTTTGGTTACATCACACTGTGTGTGTGTGTGTGTGTGTGTGGTTACATCACACTGTGTGTGTGTGTGTGTGGTTACATCACTCTGTGTGTGGTTACACCAACCTGTGTGTGTGTGGCTTCATTACTAGGGGTATGTGGCTACATCACACTGGGTGTGTGTGGCTGGGGTGGTAGACAGGTGACTTAGAGACACCAAACAAGTGGTGATGTACCCGTTTCAGGTATGCACCAGCAAAACTACACACCCAGTCACTACAACGTGGACACGATTTCACGTTTGTATTACACCATCTAAACACCAATATGCCATCAAGACACCTTTTAGAGAGTTTTAAATTCTTTTTAAATTAGCCAGCAAACATCACTATACACCATTATTAAGAATATACAGCATTACACTGTAATCACTATTTAGGGATATGATAACGTTACGTTTATTAATCAGTCAATAAACACCATTACATTGTCTAAACACTACGCACCTATACAAAGTCTAGACACCACGCATAATTAGTAAATCTATACACCTTTACAAAGGCATCTAAAATGGCAATCTCATGAAAAATGTACAAGGACCGATCACCATTACACGGCATTGATTACATGTGTCAGAAGACCATTACACGGCATTGATTACATGAACTAGGAGACCATCCCCTACATAATACATAACAGACAGGCGGACTCCAGCGGCGTACAATAATAAAAATCAGCGAAATGCCCGAACTATTTTTGTGGCGTAGAGTTCCGTGTATCAGCGTGCTATCCGCCTATAGACGGTACAACAATCGGCCAGTCTAAACAGCAGGGAGGTGGCTGTCTTTTCAGCCTCACACACCCACACATGCAGGGAGGTGGCTGTCTTTTCAGCCTCACACACCCACACATGCGCCAGTCATGTGGGGGATGTGTGTTTGGGGCCACTACATCAGATGAATAACAAACACACCGTTACAAGAACGATACACTGACCCCAGCAACACAAAATGTTTGAGGGCAACTAGGAAAATATCAACATGCCAGTGCTAACAGTCTTCATGTTTTTAAAGCTGCATGCTTTAATTAATTAAATCAATATTTTTTTTGTTACTATGCAAAACTAATTAATTTTTTTTTTCAATAATCTAGCATATTTAGGAATTTTAAAACATTTTTTTTTACTTTTATTTTTTTTCAATCCATTCACTAAAACAATACGAGGGCACCTGCTTATGTACACAGTGTGTACAACACCAAGTACACATTTTCATGAAATTCTAAAGACATTTGTTTCACGTAAAGAACAGACAGGAAGTTCCACCTTAACGTTGGCAGATCGTGGAAAACCTTGAGCGTCTAACACAGCAAAAACCCAGTACACAGCTAGTACAGCATTCCTTATTACCGTACGCAAGCAGCTTACTGCATACCGACATTTTCGTGTGAAATTTTATTCCAGCATCTCAAATAAAAATATCCGATTTATATCACTGTGTGCGCCTAGTGTGTCAATGAGCAGAGAGAAATGTCCAGATAGTGACCAAGTAGAGAGAAATGTCCAGATAGTGACCAAGTAGAGAGAATGTCCAGATAGTGACCAAGCAGAGAGAAATGTCCAGATAGTGACCAAGCAGAGAGAAATGTCCAGATAGTGACCAAGTAGAGAGAAATGTCCAGATAGTGACCAAGTAGAGAGAAATGTCCAGATAGTGACCAAGTAGAGAGAAATGTCCAGACAGTGACCAAGCAGAGAGAAATGTCCAGATAGTGACCAAGCAGAGAGAAATGTCCAGACAGTGACCAAGCATAGAGAAATGTCCAGATAGTGACCAAGCAGAGAGAAATGTCCAGATAGTGACCAAGCAGAGAGAAATGTCCAGATAGTGACCAAGTAGAGAGAAATGTCCAGATAGTGACCAAGCAGAGAGAAATGTCCAGATAGTGACCAAGCAGGGAGAAATGTCCAGAAAGTGACCAAGCAGAGAGAAATGTCCAGACAGTGACCAAGCATAGAGAAATGTCCAGATAGTGACCAAGCAGAGAGAAATGTCCAGATAGTGACCAAGCAGAGAGAAATGTCCAGATAGTGACCACTCTACGTGTTGGGGTCCGGCAGCCCATTGCGTCCCACCGAAAGAATCACTTGGGGAATATATCAATGTCGAGTGAGATGCGGGACTGACCGGAAGCCGTAACCCGTGTACCCGACTACAGAGTTTATGTTTCCCTACCCCAGCACTGAGGTATCAATCGATAGTCGGGTCACTAGTCAACTATATACAGGGGCTGGGTCGGTTAGATAGGGGGGACAGTAGGCTAGTTAGTCGACTAGATGTGGGGGGGGGGGGGGGGGCAGTAGGCTAGTTAGTGGACTGGATGGGGGGGGGGCAGTAGGCTAGTTAGTGGACTAGAGAGGGGGGCAGTAGACTAGTTAGTGGACTGGATGGGGGGGGGGGGGGAGTAGGCTAGTTAGTAGACTGGATGGGGGGGGGGGCAGTAGGCTAATTAGTGGACTGAATGGAGGGGGAGTAGGCTAGTTAGTAGACTAGATGGGGGGGGGGGGGGCAGCAGGCTAATTAGTAGACTGAATGGGGGGGGGGGGAGTAGGCTAGTTAGTAGACTAGATGGGGGGGGGGGGCAGCAGGCTAATTAGTGGACTGGGGGGGCAGTAGGCTAGTTAGTAGACTAGATGGGGGGGGGGCAGCAGGCTAATTAGTGGACTGGGGGGGGCAGTAGGCTAGTTAGTAGACTAGATGGGGGGGGGGGCAGTAGGCTTGATAGTGGACTGGGGGGGGCAGTAGGCTAGTTAGTGGACTAGATGGGGGGGGCAGTAGGCTTGATAGTGGACTGGATGGGGGGGGGGGGGGCAGTAGGCTAGTTGGTGATTGGAAGGGGGGGGGGCAGTAGGCTAGTTAGTGGACTAGATGGGGGGGGGGGGCAGCAGGCTAATTAGTGGACTGGGGGGGGGGGGCAGTAGGCTAGTTAGTAGACTAGATGGGGGGGGGGGCAGTAGGCTTGATAGTGGACTGGGGGGGGGGCAGTAGGCTAGTTAGTAGACTAGATGGGGGGGGGCAGTAGGCTTGATAATGGACTGGATGGGGGGGGGGGGGCAGTAGGCTAGTTGGTGATTGGAAGGGGGGGGGGGGGGGGCAGTAGACTATTTAGTTTTTTGTGCATATTGAACACTTGGTTATATTTTATATTAATTGTCGTATCTAGGCTACGAACTAAATTAGAACACCGAAACCAGTCATAATAAAAAAAAAATATAAATAAGAGTTCCCTGTACTGTGGTTTCCGACAAAATGGCCCCCAACATGAGAGTCGGGTGGGGCTATAATATTTTCTCACCACAACCTGCTGTAACCTACACACGAACAAACACAGGACAAATATATTTTGGGTACAGATGTATGTTATCTAAAATAAATTAACCAAGTTTTCTAATAAAATCTTCGTGTGTTCCCACAGCGAATCAGCTGGCACGAATCATACGCAACGATGGGGAAAATAATTTGAAATAGAACAATCCAAATATTTTTTGTAAGCAGATTTCCTACTGGCGTGTATAAAAACTGTGCTTCAATATATTCGGTTGAAGGTTGTCTATTGTGGGATTGTAGAAAGGGTGAACTATGCCGACATGATACATGGAGACATTATCGAATGAGGTGGGCTGTGAACGTGTCTCAGGTGGGTTTTTGTTCTAGAAGAATTCAATTACCAACCCTTTTCAAACGGCAACACCAAAATAATATTTTAATTATTAATTTTTTTTTACTATGTGTAACCATAACATAAAGCCTTATATGTATACATACATACATATAAAATATATATGTATACATATATACATATAAAATATATATGTATACATACATACATATAAAATATATATGTATACATACATACATATAAAATATATATGCATACATACATACATATAAAACAGGGTCTCCAAACTACGGCCCGCGGGCCGATTGCGGCCCGCGAGGTCCTCTCATCCGGCCCGCGGAGATCTTTTTGTCCACGGAAAAAAACGTGTGTTGGTGATGGCTGAGGATGCCCAGAAAAATCAAAGACATGCCGGGAAGAAACTCTGGCCCCTGAACTGAAAATTGATAGTTAATGCGGCCCTCGGACTGAAAAGTTTGGAGACCCCTGATATAAAATATATATGTATACATACATACATATAAAATATTACGTATACATACATACATATAAAATATTACGTATACATACATACATATAAAATATATATGTATACATACATACACATAAAATATATATGTATACATACATACATATAAAATATATATGTATACATATATATATATATATATATATATATATATATATATATATATATATATATATATATATATATATATACAGGTGGTAGAGAAATTATATTTGTAAAAGATTGCGCTGTATTAAGTTTATAAAGCCACTGATTATTATGGAAATGTGTATACTGGTCCTTCGTACAATATTTTAAAGCTGCTGAATCAACCCATATACAATCAATTATTAAGTATCCATTTTCTTATGATCCGTATATATTAAACTGTTGAAATAACTCCCCATTTCTACAATGTTTCAAGTCAGTTGTGAAACGAATCCTTGTGTCAAATATTAGGTCGCCAGACCAGTAAACAACCAAGGTCGTTAAATACCACACAAATAAGGTGAGGTAATACAGAAAAATAAGGTGAGGTAATACAGACAAATGAGGTGAGGTAATAGAGACAAATAAGGTGAGGTAATACAGACAAATCTGGTGAGGTAATAGACAAATAAAGTGAGGTAATAGACAAATAAGGTGAGGTAATAGACAAATAAGTGAGGTAATAGACAAATAAGTGAGGTAATACATACAAATAAGGTGAGGTAATACACGCAAATAAGGTGAGGTAATACAGACATGGTGAGGTAATAGAGACAAATAAGTGAGGTATTACACACAAATAAGGTGAGGTAATACAGACAAATAAGGTGAGGTAATACACACAAATGAGGTATACAGTGATTGTGTTTTCTAGTGGGGTAGAACACCAACAGGAATCTCAAGTCATTCAAGAGAAACAATTGTCATTTTATTAATGCCTGCTCTAGACTTCATAAACACGTGAAATACAGTAGTCGCACGTAGGTCTTGTCTGAATGTAATGAATTGGTTACTAGTAAATCTATAATAAAAATAAATAAATATATATATATATATATATATATATATATATATATATATATATATATATATATATATATAATATATATATATATATATATATATATATATATATATATATATATATATATATATATATATATATATATATATATATATATATATACATATATATATATAATATAAAGAACTAGATATTTTGTTTTATTTCTAATTTCTGCTAAGCAGCACTTAAGTATTGCTTGTATTTTTAAAATAATTATTAATTAATATTTGATTATTTTTAATGTAGCTTTAGGTCCAGTATTTAAATAAAGTAACTTTAGGTCCAGTATTTAAATAAAGTAGCTTTAGGTCCAGTAAAAAAATGTTTCAAGTAGAACGAAAACTTTGACGTTCCGACGTGAGACAAAATCTAGAATCTTCCCGCTGTCAGACAACCGGTGCTGAGATCGACTAAAAGATCAACCCCAGCTTTAAACAGAACTGGTCTTTTAAATAAAACTTTCAGATTGTTACCAAGGCTTCAATGAGACTGGCGCGAATATTGTTGTAATTGATGAACTCAGGCGTATAAACTAGGCCCACTCAAGTGTGGATACCGTACATTGCTCCTCATTCATCCCCCCATAGCTGAAAGCCCAATACTGAGAGAAGAAAGCACAAACCGTAGGGTACTAAGCTAAGCTTTAGTTCCCTGTACTGTATTTAGGCTAAAAAAACCGGCCCTGTAGACGCCTGAAGTGAGAAAAAATGAAGTGAATGGTGCGTACGGCAGTGTTGGCCTATTCGAGTGTTTCTTTAGGTGAGTTCACTCACAAGGCAAGCCTGCAAGCAATTACCTGCTCCACAGAACACGCTACCACTGCCAAGTACCGCAGCTATAAAAACTTGCTGCAGCCAAATGGAAAATCTTGGCAGCATGCGAGCTTAGTTTAAAATTATTTTCTCTATAAATAAAAATCACAATTTTAATAACAAGAGAGCATATACCATTTTACATTCTAACTACCAGTGTCAGAAGATATAACCAAATGTACACACTGACTAGGTTCTAGTCGTAACAAAAGGATATATTATTTTACACGCTGACTAGTTGTAACAAGAGGATATATTATCCCACACACTGACTACCAGTAACAAAAAGGTATATTATTTTACACGCTGACTACCAGTAACAGTATGTATTACTTTACAAACTACCAGTAAACGTTATATCTCGACTGACCAGAGTACACCAACATCTCTTCAAGTAAGTAGTGACTACAGCTAACCATCACATCCCAGCTACTTCAGCTATACATCGTCTAGCTCAGGGGACTGTGGGTGAGTAGTCTGTCTGTCACTCAGACAATCAAGAGAGTGAGTACCGTCATGGTGGCCGCCTCATACCAAGAGAGACTCCCTTGTTACGTACCTGGTCCGGCCAACACTTTAACTTACAGTAAATGGTATTGGACAATACAACTTTCATGGTCTGTGGTCACTTTAATCTAACGATGGGAATCTTAAGGGAGATGTTGACACCACAAATAATCCAATACATGACACAAAGCCCCGACACTCTGCTAGAAAACATTTCGTCACCAGCACAATAAAACTTGGTCACACACGGGCGGTCCCTATGTTTAGCTAGAGTACAATGATCTAACACTAAATGCTTTAAGATCAGCAACAAAGTGCTATAAGATCTGGTACAAATATATTATAAGATCTGGTACAAAGTGCTATAAGATCTGGTACAAAGTGCTATAAGATCTGGTACAAAGTGCTATAAGATAGACACCAAAGTGCTATAAGATCGACTATTAAGGCTATATGATGAGTGTTACTATCAGCAAGGACACCAGTAGTTTGACTTGCTAAAATACAAATTTTCTAACAATTTAAAATGAACAAAACAACCTGGATTTATACAAGCTAACGTGACGAAAGTAATTCAAACGGTACAAAGAATTTTGTGAGCAGTTATCTGTCACCTAAAGCCATCAGTCGTGTTACATGTCCGAGTTTAGAGCTGTAGAACCAAGGTTTTAATTATCATATTCCTCGGCTCACCTTTGGTTAATGATATAATTTCTTCAAAAAATAAATATACTCAATTGATCTGCGTAAAATATCCCAAATTGTGTGATTGATTCATTGCCGTAAAAATATTAAAATACAAAACAAAGAAAAAAAAATTCCTTAACGGGAAATTATCATAATTTACCTTTATGGATGAATTTTTTTTGTTAATACAACCTTTCTAGAAGGATGATAATTTCTTAGCCTCAAGATACTCTTATACTCTAAATTGAAAAAGGTATTATTGGCGTAAATTTCCTACTTTCAACAAGAAAGTACTTCCTTAGATTCAAAATATCAGTGTCTGCTCAATAAAGATGATTATTCCTCAGTTTTCCAAATACCCTAATATTTTCAATAAGGATATACTCCTCAGTTTTTCAAATACCCTAATATTTTCAATAAGGATATATTCCTCAGTTTTTCAAATACCCTAATATTTTCAATAAGGATATATTCCTCAGTTTTTCAAATACCCTAGTATTTTCAATACGGATATATTCCTCAGTTTTTCAAATACCCTAGTATTTTCAATACGGATAGTAATTCCTTAGCGTGAAAATATCTAATGAAGCTAAAGCTAATATTTAGAAGATGTGTACATGTGATAACATTTGTAGGGAAGTGTTGATTTTCATTTCTCTGGCACAGGTAGGCTATGTACCCAAGGTAAGTTTGGTCGGCTGGGGCTCAGGTATTTCCCAGACATTGGAACCACGCTCATATTTGGATCAATGTTTGTTTTTGGTGGGGTTTTTTTTTTTGGGGGGGGGGGGGGAGGGGGGAGTTCATTTAATATTTTAAAATAATTTAAATTTAAGAAATGATCGCACTGTATTGAAAGTAAATTATTCAGTTAACTGTCTCACTCAGAACAGTAACAGTAAAGTAACAGCCTGTCTCCCCACACAGCATCGCATACCCCACAAACACACACCGGAGAGACCCACCATCGCCTACCACACAAACACAGCATCCCTACCCCACAAACACACACCGGAGAGACCCAGCATCGCATACCCCACAAACACACAACTACCCCACAAACACACCCTGGAGAGGCAGTGACCGAGCAACTAAATGCCAAGAAGTGTGTCATGCTGCAGTTACGTCATCTCACACGCCTCACGGCTGTTTGTACCAGCCCGGGGCGTGCCCGTCTTGTACACAGCTCTGTGTTGTACACAGCTCTGTGATGTACAGAACTATTTGATGTACACAACTATGTGATGTACACAACTATGTGATGTACAATACCATGTGACGTACACAGCTCCGTGTGATGTACACAACTATGTGATGTATAAACTATGTGTAGTGTGCACTGTGATGTACACATCATTGTGAGGTACACATAATGCACGTGTATGCAGCACACACAGATTGTTGTATTGACTCACAAAGCATCAATAACCTGAAGCGTAAGCTTGTGAGTATAAATAATATCGAATTCATATACTGTATCGTTAGTTTTCTTATATACAACACAAGTCTAAAAATAATTTATGTGATAACTATTACAACTTCATTTCTACTTCTATACAAATGTTTCTTTGTATTATAAAGTACCCACACATTATATATATATATATATATATATATATATATATATATATATATATATATATATATATATATATATATATATATATATATATATATATATATATATGAGCTGATCTTGTTTAATAATTGAATTAAATTATTTGTTTTAACGTAGAAGATGTTTAAGTTACATCTAGACTCTAAAAATTATTTAGAACCCTAGAGATCACGTATTTATAAGAAGACCCCCATTGTTACCATTGACACCCCCCCCCCCCTGTGTGTGGAAAGTTTGTGTGGGGGTGTCGCGTGTGTGAACTGTATAGACGCAAGATTTGGTCGAGTCGTGTCAATGGCACATGCTAAACAATGACACCAACCGCTATAGACCTGACTAACGTATGGTCTACAGAAGAGCTAGGTTAAAGACACCCACCGCTATAGACATATCTGACTATCGTGTGGTCTACAGAGAAAGGTATAGAACACTAGAGGCAGATGAGAGATTGAATGCGGGGTAGAACCATGAGCTAACAGTGTCACTTTGGGTGAGTACAACACAATCCTACCTGGGCATGCGAGGAAATGGAATGGGCGGGAACTGGCCATACTGATAGGCGTGAAGTATACTCCACATAGCGGACATGGTGAGCAGTTGTCCGATGGTTAGTCCATACACAGGTGTTCCATGAATGAGCACACTAGTTGAGATGTCCACACAATTAGTGAACACGAGATGTCCACACTATTAGTGAACCAGTAGTTGAGATGTCCACACAATTAGTGAACCAGTAGTTGAGATTTCCACACAATTAACGAACACATGAGCTGACAAACGTAAAAAAGATCAATCCACTACCAAGCTAATGTAGAGAAAGTCTCCCGAAATCCTTTATACCGTTATCTAAAGCATCAAACTTTTTAGTATTGCGAGATTACTTAGCTCTAACATGGGAAAAAGTGGAGAGAAAAATGTCCATTAATAAAAGTCATAAAAAGCTTTTAACACCGGATGATTTTCTTCCCTCGTCAGATCAGCTTTAGGTTGCTGTGCAGTGTACCGGAAAGTTTTTTGGCGTGGCCACGGTCACAGAATGTCAGCACACATCCTACACTAGTCTACAGCGGCATCCAACGTTTAGCATACGACAGATACCACATCAGTCTACAGCGTCATCCAGCATTCAGAATACGACAGATACCACAGCAGTATACAGCATCATCTAGCTTACAACTAGAGCAACTCTACACAGATAATCCTGGTCGATACTTCATGGCTCTCTGCCTCATCGTCTGCTCATCAAATCACAAATCATCGCTGATTAGAAAAAAATAATTAGTGTCTGTCCCAACACGATTTACTCGCCAGGTTTCTAAGTGCATCGTCTACAAGAAATAACGTTTGGAATATTTACTCAACTGTAACATGGGCTAAACCAACATAAATACACGGTACATTTTACTAACTAAATGCTTATTCTAGTTATGTTGTCTAACCTAAACCTAAGCTAAACCAACAGAACTAGACGGAACATTTTACTAACTAAATGCTTATTCTAGTTATGTTGTCTAACCTAAACCTAAGCTAAACCAACAGAACTAGACGGTACATTTTACTAACTAAATGCTTATTCTAGTTATGTTGTCTAACCTAAACCTAAGCTAAACCAACAGAACTAGACGGTTCATTTAACAAACAAAATGCTCATTCTAGGTATGTTATAATCTAACCCTAACCTAAGCTAAACCATAGAAACGGTAAACTTCAAAACTAGAGTTTATTCTGGGTATATTGTAATCTCCCCTAACCAGCTATCTAATTTGTCTATGTCGTAGACCTTGTCGACTAACCTTAACCGCCAACGGCCGTGTTTTCGGAATGCTGTAGTTCCACAACTAGCCCGCCCCCGCAGTTACACAACGATGATTGTAACACCACCACCAACAAGCAACGATCTCCTGCTACAGGTAAAGTCTTATTTTAAACTACGCACTCTTTCTCTCCCTGCCGACATTCGCAAACATCCAGAGGGGAAATGGAATTTTCGGATGAGATTAAAGTAATTATCGGGGAAAAAAAGATCAGATATGACTAATTGAATTCTCCCAATCAGAGCCGTATGCAACTCATGTGGGAACCGTGTTCAGTGAAGCGTGGACTCTCTAATCCATCCTTTCAGCGTGGGCTGATGCCAGAAGCTGAAATTATTCCCAGAGAATGGAACCATTAACGGGCTTAAGCCGCGCTACGGCTAAAAACAAATCCCTGACTAACAGGCGAATTTGATGCAACAATTAGCCAAATACTTCCCGTGTGGACTGACTAAAGCGTGGCCGAGGGTTACCCACGCTTACCGTGATGCTCTATCGTGTTGATATGAAGGTATGTCCGCATCGTGGGACCAGTGTCAACGTTTGGTTGGTCAATGCTAGACTCATTGAAACGTTGGCTCGTGTAAACACGTCTAATATGTAGGATATAACATGTAGTATGGCTGAAGTAGCCTATAACATGTAGTATGGCTGAACTAGCCTATAACATGTAGTATGGCTAAACTAGCCTATAACATATAGTATGGCTAAACTAGCCTATAACATGTAGTATGGTTAAACTAGCCGTTAACATTTCGTAAGGTTAAATCAGCCTATAACACTTCGTATGGCTAAACTAGCTGATAACATTTCGTATATTTAAATTGCCTATAACATTTAGTATGGCTAAATTAGCGTATATTATTTCGTATGGCTAGATTAGTCTATAACATGTCGAATGATTAAAGTAAGCTATACCATTTTGTATGATTAAATTTGCTTGTAACATTTCGTAAGAGTAAATTAGCCTATGGCATTTCGTATAATTAAATTAGCTTATAACAATTCGTATGATTAAATTAACCTATCACATTTCGTTAGATTAAACTAACCTATAGCGTTTTTGTATTATTAAACTAAACTATAACATGAATAATTAAACTAAGCTATAACAAGTCGAATGATTAAATTATCCTATAACATTTATTATGATTAAATTAATCTATAACTATTTTGTATGATTAAACAAATCTATAACATGTCGAATGATTAAATAAATCTATAAAACGTCGAATGATTAAATAAATCTATAACATGTCGAATGATTAAACTAAGCTATATCATTTCGTATGATTAAATTAGCCTAAAATATTTCGAATGTTCAAAGTAATCCAACACTAACATTAGGAATAATAAAACTACTTATACGCCCTATATTTAAACTAGATATAAAATGTTTAGGCCTAATATTAAAATATAAAGTAGTTTTAAACAATAGCTAATAAAATCATCTAGATTCTGTTTACTATTCCACAACATTACCTACTATGTTATGTAAGTAACCAACTAAAGCTCCAATTATATCACTAGCCTAGCTTATAACAGTACAACGTTTATCCTCTCCGTATTTACGAAAACACTCGACTAGGTTTAAATCACAACACGTGATGCCTCCAGAAAGCCACAAATCTCCGTCAGAAAACGCTCACGAAATGTAGCATCGAGTCGCACATCTTTCAACAATGATCCCCGCAGCCTCCACAGACAATACTCTAAGTCCGGCCAGTTTGTGTTTGCCTACCAAGATAAACACATGATCCTATCAGGCCAGCTCGACCGTCAGGACTGGGAACCCGAGAAATTGTAACACGACGGTAGCGGGTGCTGGAGGGCCGGCCGTGCAACCACCGCCGCTTCGCCTCTCGCCGTCTGCACGTTAAATAAGCTCTACTCTCGCTGCTCCCGCTCCACGCTTCAATGCTTCGGTCATAACCAATCCGGGCCTCTCTTTCACTCTATGCCAGAGTTTACACTTGCTGACCTGAGACCCACCCCGCCACCCTCCCTGCTTTGGTGAATCGGGTAATTTTTTTTTTAAACGTGAACACAGAAATGTTGCAGTTAAGAATGAGGGGGTAAAAAAAAAAGTTAACACCGCTTGAAGATTACATAATACAAGTCATTAAGTTTTTACCACGGTTCACTGGGAGCTGATGTGGTGATATGCCGTGTAATAAAAACACGACTAGGCCTTGAAATTTTAACTACCTCAGGGCGTAGACGTAAGCAATGATCTACATAAAAGGCTGTTTGTTAAGCAGATTATCTCAACCAATTATGATATCAGGTTTCAACGGTACTCAACTAGTGCAACAATATTTTCAAACTCGGATCATTGTCCACGCCTATATCATATATATATATATATATATATATATATATATATATATATATATATATATATATATATATATATATATATATATATATATCACACAGCGACACCTTCCTCCCACCACCCTCCACCCACCACCACCCAACAGCGACACCCTCCACCCACCACCATCCCAACAGCGACACCCTCCACCCACCACCACCCAACAGCGACACCCTCCAATAGCCTGATCCCCCCTCCCCCCCCCAGCAAGTCTGGAAAAGGAGCCGAGTTCTCAAGATTGAAATCACGTGACGTGTTTAAATTTCCCCAGATGTTTGGTGTCAACTATCAATTCTCATCTCATTTAGAGCCGCACAAGGACGCAATTGAAAAAGTTTTTAAAATCTAAATTCTCCTCAAAAAACATTTCGTAGAGCAACAATTCGTTTCAACGAGCTTAATCACAGAGACCCTCGAATTCAATGAGCTTAATCATGGCGGCCTATGAATATCCCGTCGCTGAAGCTGGCTAGAAAATAATTAAAAATGAAATGTCTTTGAAAACGATGCCGTGATAAGAATATTTAATCCCACGAGAGGGGGGAGCGCATGTGTGACAAGAGGACATACACAAACCTTGACAAACACGGGACTAATTAATTAATACTTGGTGATTGGGGAGAAAATAGAATAAGTATATAGAACAATAGAGTGTAATGGCCGGATTAAACAGTAAAATATTGACGGTGCACACAGTGTAGAGATAAGTCAAATATTGACAGATGTCTTTCGGCAAATGATGACATAGTTGAGGCGAGACTCGGCAGTCAGTCTCGATCCCGTGTGACGACACCAACTCGATGTTGGACTGCGAGATTTGAATCTTCATTCTGGTCTAGCCTGTTTACACGGTGATAGAGCAGGGAGGTACACTCTTACCGTTATACTAGTTCTACCATCAGCCCGTAATATATATATATATATATATATATATATATATATATATATATATATATATATATATATATATATATATATATATATATATATATATATATATATATATGAATAAGTATTATATTTGTATATAAACAATATCAAAGCAAGTTGATTAAAAAAAAACCGAGTTTATAACGACCAGTTTGAAAAGACACATCAAGCTAGTTGAACTATATAGGGCGGTGCAGCAAGATTAAAGGTAAAAGAACGGTTGATGATCCAATGGGGAATTGAGGGAAATTGTCCCGATGATCCAACAACGTCTGACAAAGACGTTTGGCCGCTGTTGGTGTAGATGAAACAAGGACTTAACCTTGTTGACGATGCTGTTATTACCCAATGCGAGTAATTTACTCACAGACATGTTATTTTCTGCATCAAGTGCGCATGACTCCGCCAGTAGGTGAAATTGGTCGCCTCCGCTACAAAATCGATACACCCCCAATATTAGTTGTAGGGGGTGGGGGCGGCAGCAAAAGTAAATGTAAGCTTATTGATTGTGCACAAGTTATCATAGGTGCACATTACGTTTCATTGTCTCATAGGCCGGAGCTAGCATTTGGGAAGAAATTACAGAGGCCCAGACGAGAGTTAGCAAGGCAATCATTATTTAAAACATGTGTAGCAGTCGATGGTTAGTTAGAGGCCTGCGGGCCCATAGATTCATGAGGTAATTCAACAACACGCATTGCCACTTTCCTCAGCCACAGCTGCTGGGGGGGGGGGGGGTGTGGAGGGGGCCTTTGATACAACAATGTTTTATGTATGTTTCCAATGTATGCTGGGTACGGCTGATGCTTTAGAGTAAACAATTTAAAGAGTAAACAAATCAAATATGCGTATCTTCTCCACGTCAAAAAGCTATGACATCAGCAGTCAATACAATTCAAATGTCAATTTTTTAAAACAATATTACGCATGCATAGCGTTCGATACGGAGTTTTTATTTTCTTGTTGAACTACCATCGGCGGATATGGTTATTATTTTTGTTAAAAGACTTGCTAATTATAAATTAGCAATTCCTGTATAGAATTCTTTCAGCGGTGTGGTGAATGAAGTTAACTTCTGCCTTACAGGTAGAAACGTCCTTAGTAGTTATATCTCGAATGGATGATTATATATATATATATATATATATATATATATATATATATATATATATATATATATTTATATATATATATATATATGTATGTATTGCTGGGTGAATCAATAGCAATAAAGTAGCGGCGAGTGGGGAAAGTTCAAGATCCTCTATCTGATAGAGTCTGTGACATCATCCTACTGGAGGTTAGAGCATCTAAAGCACCAGCCATTGAGGGGCGTGGAAAGCGATCTACTGGTCAATAACTGGCGGTTAGGGGCATGTTAAACGCACATCCCAGAAATCCTGGTAAACCTGGTTTGATAGTTCTCCCAGCAAGTAAATTGTGTGCAGAAATCTGTCCGCCAAGAACTATGTTCGATCTCTGCATAAGCTGCAGGTCCAAAGAAAGGGGGAAAAAATCTATACGTGTTATCATAGTGAAATCAATGGGCGGGCAGGGAAGGAGGGGGTTGAAATAATCCACCCTCGGAGGGTAAAGGTAAGAGGTCATCGATTGCAGGTATCGACGGGTCCTTGGTCAGCCTAGCACAGCGGTACGGGCGTGTCCGGATGCTGCTAGGATTAACCAGCACAGGTGCTAAGCCTTTTACTCAGGTGAGAAAAACTACACACCTTCAGAAGAAAAACCGAGACCAATTATAACGAGAAAATAAGCGCATCATGTGACCCCACAGCCTCCATCCCCCCTCCCCCCAGCCTGAAATTACGCAAATCTTTCAGCCGGCTTTATGCTAACTATTGATTGGAAATATAGTGAAGGGAAAATGAAAGGCTTGCTTCTATTCTGGAACTAGGAAGTCGAGAACAATGGCACTTTTTTCTCTCCACGGCTTGGGCAAGTAAAGTGTCAACTAGATAATTATACAGGCACATCAATATATAAGCAGTATTGATAGATTCTTTTTCAATGGGGCAGCCAGCTTAACGAAAGCCACACAACTATTTATTATTTGACTCTTATATAGACCTGCTTTTAGATGAACTAAAAACTAGAGTTAGCTATAGAAACTAACTAGGATTAATTCTGCATTGAATTAAAGGTCGAAGCTAATGAAGGAGATCAATGGAAGACGCCGGACCGAGGGCTGGGTTGTTACATGGTTAAAGGGCAGAACTACATTGGGTTGCTACAGGTTAGGGTAAAGGGCAGCACTAGATTGGGTTGTTACAGGTTAAAGGGCAGCACTACATTGGGTTGCTACAGGTTAAAGGGCAGCACTACATTGGGTTGTTACAGGTTAAAGGGCAGCACTACATTGAGTTGCTACAGGTTAAAGGGCAGCACTACTTTGGGTTGCTACATGTTAGGTTAAAGGGCAGCACTACATTGGGTTGTTACAGGTTAAAGGGCAGCACTACATTGAGTTGCTACAGGTTAAAGGGCAGCACTACTTTGGGTTGCTACAGGTTAAAGGGCAGCACTACATTGGGTTGCTACAGGTTAAAGGGCAGCACTACATTGAGTTGCTACAGGTTAAAGGGCAGCACTACTTTGGGTTGCTACAGGTTAAAGGGCAGCACTACATTGGGTTGCTACAGGTTAAAGGGCAGCACTACATTGGGTTGTTACAGGTTAAAGGGCAGCACTACATTGAGTTGCTACAGGTTAAAGGGCAGAACTACTTTGGGTTGCTACAGGTTAAAGGGCAGAACTACATTGGGTTGCTACAGGTTAAAGGACAGCATTACATTGGGTTACTACAGGTTAAAGGGCAGAACTACTTTGGGTTGCTACAGGTTAAAGGGCAGAACTACATTGAGCTTTATTGAACAGTCAATTTTTTTATGTTGTAAGCAACGGATAAAGTCATTTAGCTTAAGTCAGATGACTTGAAAAGTTCAGTTTCCATTAAGATATTATTAATTGTCATTTAGACACAATCCCTAAAATAGGCCATGAGACAGTACACGTCGAGAGATGTAATAAGACTACAAGACTAGTCTAGAGATAGAATGAGACAGGTCTAGTCTAGAGATGTAATGAGACAGGTCTAGTCTAGAGATGTTCTGAGACAGGTCTAGTCTAGAAATGTTCTAAGACAGGTCTAGTCTAGAGATGTTCTGAGACAGGTCTAGTCTAGAGATGTAATTAGACAGGTTAGCGCAATTAGCCCACAGGTATGTTATTCCTGAAGAAAGCCGGACCTCTCAGAAGCCAGCGACATTTGTCGACCATAAAAAACAAAAGGGATGAAGTAGAAAAGCTAAAACGTAATTCTCCAACTTGGAGGGCCGTTCAGATCGCCGTGTGCGCTTGTTGAAATAATCAGCCAACACGGCCACATCAAAGCGATAGAAAAGCTTTCATTCAAATAAGATGTGCATTGTCAATGCATTAGAAATCAAGGCGTGACGCAGGTAATGAGAGATGGCGCTTCAATCAATAGAAGCAACTCGTTCAACTAGCACAAGAGATGACTGTAGGGAGACTAGCACAAGACATGACTGTAGGGAGACTAGCACAAGACATGACTGTAGGGAGACTAGCACAAGACATGACTGTAGGGAGACTAGCACAGGACATGACTGTAGGGAGACTAGCACAAGACTTGACTGTAGGGAGACTAGCACAGGACATGACTGTAGGGAGACTAGCACAAGACATGACTGTAGGCTGTAGGGAGACTAGCACAAGACATGACTGTAGGGAGACTAGCACAAGACATGACTGTAGGGAGACTAGCACAAGACATGACTGTAGGCTGTAGGGAGACTAGCACAAGACATGACTGTAGGGAGACTAGCACAAGACATGACTGTAGACTGTAGGGAGACTAGCACAAGACATGACTGTAGGGAGACTAGCACAAGACATGACTGTAGGGAGACTAGCACAAGACTTGACTGTAGGGAGACTAGCACAAGACATGACTGTAGGGAGACTAGCACAAGACATGACTGTAGGGAGACTAACTAGCACAAGACATGACTGTAGGGAGACTAGCACAAGACTTGACTGTAGGGAGACTAGCACAAGACATGACTGTAGGGAGACTAGCACAAGACATGACTGTAGGCTGTAGGGAGACTAGCACAAGACATGACTGTAGGGAGACTAGCACAAGACATGACTGTAGGGAGACTAGCACAAGACATGACTGTAGGCTGTAGGGAGACTAGCACAAGACATGACTGTAGGGAGACTAGCACAAGACATGACTGTAGACTGTAGGGAGACTAGCACAAGACATGACTGTAGGGAGACTAGCACAAGACATGACTGTAGGGAGACTAGCACAAGACATGACTGTAGCGAGACTAGCACAAGACATGACTGTAGGGAGACTAGCACAAGACATGACTGTAGGGAGACTAGCACAAGACTTGACTGTAGGGAGACTAGCACAAGACATGACTGTAGGGAGACTAGCACAAGACATGACTGTAGGGAGACTAGCACAAGACATGACTGTAGGGAGACTAACTAGCACAAGACATGACTGTAGGGAGACTAGCACAAGACTTGACTGTAGGGAGACTAGCACAGGACATGACTATAGGGAGACTAGCACAAGACATGACTGTAGGCTGTAGGGAGACTAGCACAAGACATGAATGTAGGGAGACTAGCACAAGACATGACTGTAGGGAGACTAGCACAAGACATGACTGTAGGCTGTAGGGAGACTAGCACAAGACATGACTGTAGGGAGACTAGCACAAGACATGACTGAAGACTGTAGGGAGACTAGCACAAGACATGACTGTAGGCTATAGGGAGACTAGCACAAGACATGACTGTAGGGAGACTAGCACAAGACATGACTGTAGGGAGACTAGCACAAGACATGACTGTAGGGAGACTAGCACAAGACATGACTGTAGGGAGACTAGCACAAGACATGACTGTAGCGAGACTAGCACAAGACATGACTGTAGGGAGACTAGCACAAGACATGACTGTAGGGAGACTAGCACAAGACTTGACTGTAGGGAGACTAGCACAAGACATGACTGTAGGGAGACTAGCACAAGACATGACTGTAGGGAGACTAGCACAAGACATGACTGTAGGGAGACTAGCACAAGACATGACTGTAGGGAGACTAGCACAAGACATGACTGTAGGGAGACTAGCACAAGACATGACTGTAGGGAGACTAGCACAAGACATGACTGTAGGGAGACTAGCACAAGACATGACTGTAGGGAGACTAGCACAAGACATGACTGTAGGGAGACTAGCACAAGACATGACTGTAGGGAGACTAACTAGCACAAGACATGACTGTAGGGAGACTAGCACAAGACTTGACTGTAGGGAGACTAGCACAGGACATGACTGTAGGGAGACTAGCACAAGACATGACTGTAGGCTGTAGGGAGACTAGCACAAGACATGACTGTAGGGAGACTAGCACAAGACATGACTGTAGGGAGACTAGCACAAGACATGACTGTAGGCTGTAGGGAGACTAGCACAAGACATGACTGTAGGGAGACTAGCACAAGACATGACTGTAGGGAGACTAGCACAAGACATGACTGTCGGGAGACTAGCACAAGACATGACTGTAGGGAGACTAGCACAAGACATGACTGTAGGGAGACTAGCACAAGACATGACTGTAGGGAGACTAGCACAAGACATGACTGTAGGGAGACTAGCACAAGACATGACTGTAGGGAGACTAGCACAAGACATGACTGTAGGGAGACTAGCACAAGACATGACTGTAGGGAGACTAACACAAGACATGACTGTAGGGAGACTAGCACAAGACATGACTGTAGGGAGACTAGCACAAGACATGACTGTAGACTGTAGGGAGACTAGCACAAGACATGACTGTAGGGAGACTAGAGACTAGAGCAGACATTTAAGGAGAGACAAAGAACGATAAAATCGAATAAATAAATCATTTATCTAAGCCGAGACACCAGCTTACAAGAAACTCCCCGTGTCAAGCATAACATAGGAGAGAAAAATATTTTTTCCTATCAAAACGTCACCTACAAGAACCCAAGAACAAGAAAAAATGGGATGTTAACTTTCTAAAGCTAACAAAAAAAATATATTTTTGTATCAAGTTTACAAAGTAAAAGACACCAGTCCAAGGTGGGGTGGTATAATCTGGTTCCTGGGACATTTTTCATCAGACTTAGAGGCAAGTCAAGCTCATTTTCTCGGAGCACCCATGACCCGGTCGGGGAGGGCTCCTGTGTACACAGTGCCGCTCTAAACACACGATGGTCCCGGGGACGGGCTCCCCAGCGGTGCCATTTAGAGGGTAAGATGATCTATCAACTCATATATACGGCCCATTTCTATAGCCTGCTGCAGGAATCACGACTGTTAGATTAGATGTCACCTACCGCCCAGCTCGGGAGAAAAAAGTGAAATTGAAAACTGAGTGTATAATTCGATCTTGCGATTTCTAGATGAATCATATTGAATCAAATTCAATCACTGTCGCCATTGGATCGAGGGCAAAAAGCCGATCGCGTGAGTGATCTTCGTTTCTTTAGCAAGCCATTCCAGGTAGTCTAGGTACTGGTGGGCAGATGGGGGGCGGGGGGAGGGTGCAAACTGGGGACGGGGGGAGGGTGCAGACTGGGGATGGGGGGAGGGTGCAGACTGGGGACGGGGGGAGGGTGCAGACTGGGGACGGGGGGAGGGTGCAGATTGGGGCAGGGGGGAGAGTGCAGACTGGGGAGGGGGGGGGGAGGGTGCAGACTGGGGAGGGTGCAGACTGGGGAGGGGGGAGGGTGCAGACTGGGGAGGGGGGAGGAGGGTGCAGACTGGGGAGGGGGGAGGGTGCAGACTGGGGAGGGGGGAGGGTGCAGACTTGGAGGGGGCGGGCAGGGCATAGAGGTGGAAAGATGCAGAGAGGTGGCATAGAAGGAAGAAGGAAGGGTCATAGATGGGTGGGAGGGAGCAGTGAAGTAGAGAAGACGATTGGATAATAGAATACAGAGACAGTAAGAGGCAGAGGGGCATTGCCCGATGTGCAGCTGGGAATGTGAGCCTGGTCGACCAAAAGTACTGATTGAACGACCAAAAGTACTGCCTCGCGGACAATAGTACTGCGTGAACGACCAAAGCACCGCCTGGATGAAACAAATGTACTGCCTTACCAAAAGAACTGTCTTGCGACCAAAATTACCGCCTGGACGAAACACAAATTCTTCCTGACTAAAATTAATACCTGGACGACTAAAAGTATTAACTGCCTAAACGACCAAAAGTACTGTCTATACGAAAGTACTGCCCGACGTCCAACACTAAAGGACTAAAAAGACTGAGTAAAAGCACCAGCTGACAGTTGCTGTAAACCTAATCGAGAAGAGTGAGCGACGCGTGTCCGTGTGCCGGACAGTGAGGGTGAGCATGTCTCTGACCTAGGCACCCTTGTTGCGGACACACTGGACAAGACAATGCTTTCTACTCTTCATCTAGCCAGTATTGAGAAATGAAAGATAGCAGCCGAGATCAATTCCAAGCCGTCAATCAAACCAATTGTATTAATCTCACCCAGTCACCGTGGGGAGCGCCCGACGCGAAGTCCGCTTTCTGCCCGTGTCAAAAATGGACTTCTGACCTGACAAAAATTCATAAAAGAAATTGGTGTAGGGTTCGTGAACCGGTTTCTTCTCGCGACCAGCCGAGATAGTATCAGTTAATATCGTGGACTCACTCTGGAATCAAGCTAACCTACAAATAATGCCACCCCCAGTGTTGCCTGGGTGCTCTCTGTGGGCCCACATTTGATATTAAACGGCTGTACCGGCTACAGAAAGCCATAGAAAAGCCATTTCCATCTCTTGTTTCACGCTTACCATACCCTAATCTCCATTGGAGGAGCGTCTAATCGCGGGCTGGGGCGGGGCTGCTCACACCAAGACGGCAGATTTTCATTTAGGTCAGCGTCCAACAATACAGCCGTCAGGACGGAGAATAACATAGTGGTTCTTCATACAGTCTCCAGCGCCAATTTCATACATCTTCTAATGGCTTGTGCATCAGATATGATGAGCAATATCTTCACACAGCGGCTGATGCTAGTTATTTAACCCTCTATCTGCTGCTGCTAGTTATTTAACCCTCTATCTGCTGCTGCTAGTTATTTAACCCTCTATCTGCTGATGCTAGTTATTTAACCCTCTCTCTGCTGGGGTAGTTATTTAACCCTCTCTCTGCTGGGGTAGTTATTTAACCCTCTCTCTGCTGGGGTAGTTATTTAACCCTCTCTCTGCTGCTAGTTATTTAACCCTCTCTCTGCTGCTAGTTATTTAACCCTCTCTCTGCTGGGGTAGTTATTTAACCCTCTCTCTGTTGCTGCTAGTTATTTAACCCTATCTCTGCTGCTAGTTATTTAACCCTCTCTCTGCTGGGGTAGTTATTTAACCCTCTCTCTGCTGGGGTAGTTATTTAACCCTCTCTCTGCTGGGGTAGTTATTTAACCCTCTCTCTGCTGGGGTAGTTATTTAACCCTCTCTCTGCTGGGGTAGTTATTTAACCCTCTCTCTGCTGGGGGAGTTATTTAACCCTTTCTTTGTTGGGGTAGTTATTTAACCCTCTCTCTGTTGCTGCTAGTTATTTAACCCTCTCTCTGCTGGGGTAGTTATTTAACCCTCTTTCTGCTGAATCTGGTCACTTAACCCTGAGTCTTTTCTGGATTTATTCGTTTAACCCTTTGTCTGCTACATCGCTTGTAAATAAACTTTAAAGATTTGGACGAAGCTAAAATTGTTTAATACGGACTGTAAGAAGACAATTGTTTTTTTTTAAAAACTTGTTTCATATTCCAGGGTGTGAACTTAAAAAGGTATTTCACATAGGGTAGACAAATGTTGTAATAAAAACCTAAGACGAACACTTAAAAACTAGGCGATAACTAAACCACCAACAGCTGCTGTACAGATGTGTTCCACAAATAACCAGAAGTACCAAACTACTCAACCCAGAGCTACACACAAGTGTATACAAAGTTCCAACACACACCCTCAATACTACCCAATATACACGGACAGAACTATACATTATTCTTAGGCCTTAATCAATGACTTCTTTTTCGGTATACTAATTTCAGTTGACGTTAATGTTCGTGTACATATATTTAAAATATACGCGATTGTGGCCCTTGGTCACTTTCAACATCAAGGCTTCCACACCAGTTGATTAAATTATTTAAAATGATAAGATACAACAACTCAGTGTAGCATTTTAAAACTTTTAATGATGATATTCCCTAGTAACGGAGCATTGAAAGGTTTTACTAACAGATTATATTTTATAGTTTGGGTTTTTTAAAGCAACAGTCGTAAGCTGGCAGTAGCAGTAACAAATGTTCTCACTTATGCGATCTTGTAGACTAAGGGACTGAGTGACGGAGGGTAGGACAAGGAAAACTAATACAGATACCCGGATAAACCTATCTACTACCCGGATAAACCTATCTACCATCCGGATAAACCTACCTACCACCCGGATAAACCTATCTACCATCCGGATAAACCTACCTACCACCCGGATAAACCAATCTACCATCCGGATAAACCTATCTACTACCCGGGTAAACCTATCTACCATCCGGATAAACCTATCTACCATCCGGATAAACCTATCTACCATCCGGATAAACCTATCTACCATCCGGATAAACCTATCTACCACCCGGATAAACCTATCTACTGTACACAAATACAAACGAACCAGATACGGCTATTCAAATAGACGGATTAAAAAAAACACAATAATATACGATGAAGAAAAAACACAAGACCCCATGTACCCCTGTCCTGAGTTAATCAAGTACTATTTGAGCTGAGGGGGGAAAACATTTGTCAAAACCCCAATCCTGGGGCGCGGGTGCTCGGGGGAGGTGTGAGACGGGCTAATAAACAAGATGAGAGCTGATAGAGTAGAACCGTCACCCCCGGGCTGATCATTCCATTCCACCCGGAGAATTGGTCCTCGCTTACTAATGTCGGAGCTGCTAAAAAAACAGGAATAATCAATGAGCCCCGAGTTACTATTGTAATCAAAATTAACGACCTAAGTCATTGAACTAAGTTAGTCGCTTTTTGGCTAGATATCATAGCTAATCTATATATTAAGTCTTTAAATAGCTGGAAAATAGTGGGAATGATTTAGGTTAGATTAGCAAGTAAATACAAGTCGATTTTGGTTTGTGAGCCCCGCATTGAGATGTACGGGTGGGTGGTGTTACGTGGTGTTACAGAAGTAGGGAGCCAACAATGTGGGCCAGAGCCTACGTATAATATATGGCTCTTTTTGATATTTAAGTCTCGTCTGTGTTTCTTTTAATCGCCATTAAATGGCGTCGGCTCATCTATATGTATGAATATATGTATGTATGTCTGTGTTTTAGTGAGGTACACGTGAACAACAGGTTGGTAACGTCACTGCATTAAGAGCCATTTTATACCAAACTTTACAAAAACATTTCGGCTGTGTTACTCCAAGTTCTATTTTTGGTCTGGTTACCTCAACTATAGCAACTATTTTAGCAAGACTCAAACATCTATTTTTAGTGTAATAGCCTATAACATGTTTCAACCCAAACAAAGATAAACAAGCATTTACCAACAGTATAAAAACATGCAGTCACCAACAATATAAAAACATGCAGTCACCAACAGAATAAAAACAGTCACCAACAGTATAAAAACATGCAGCCAACAACAGTATAAAAACATGCAGCCAACAACAGTATAAAAAGAGTCGCCAAAAGTATAAAAACAGCATTCACCAACAGTATAAAAACAAGCATTCACCAACAGTATAAAAACATGCAGTCAACAACAGTATAAAAACAAGCAGTCAACGACAGTATAAAAACAATCACCAACAGTATAATAGCATGCAGTCACCAACAGTATAAAAACAAAAAGTCACCAACAGTATAAAAACATGCAGTCACCAATAGTATAAAAACAAAAAGTCACCAATAGTATAAAAAAACAACTTAAAAAACAGTATAAAAACAGTCACCAAAAGTATAAAAACAAGCATTGACCAAAAGTAAAATAAAAACAAACATTCACTAGTTGTATCTAAACAAGCAGCCCCCCAGCAATACAAAAAAACACATCGTTTAAGAAAAAGAACTTTAAAAAAAAAAGCCCGCACCAGAACGGAGCCGTTTAAATCTATCCTGGGGTTGCTCGGCACAATCAGTCTGTTATTGGAATGTCCCCGACGTCTGCTGTCTCAGACCTAGCTTTTACGACGCCTTCCAAACATTGCCGTTTTTTTCTCCTCATAATTTAGATCGATAAATGATTCCATTTGCAAAAGTTGAAAAGTGTTGACGCTTGTCATAAACGATGTTGTTAGGCGCCGCAGCCAGTACTTGAACAGTTTAAAACCGGCGCGGATACCGGGGGTCGGGAGAAATAACACAACGCTCAGCCCGCAGTAATGAAATGTCAGTAGAATCTCTACGGACATCTCTGAGGGTGAAAGGCTCATGGCGCCTGATACCCCGAGCCAGCCGAGAAATGATTGCACCCTATCCTGTCAGAGCTATACTCGGCTTGCGGTTTTCGCCGCCCGCTCTAGGCGAGGGCGCGAAAACACAACACATTAACGCTGGCCGAGGAGCCACGTGATATGCATAATGAGGGGGGAAACAAAGAAGAAAATTGATCATGTCACATCTCTAAGGGGATTAAACCCAAGATGTAGAGTTCAACACGATTCTCGCACTTATCTATTCGCTCATTAACGTCTTAAGAGCGCAGTTTCACATTCTCCCATTTTCAAGACGCCTGAAATGTGATCTAACCGTTGGGTTTAAATCTCTCATTTTTTGGACATTCGGGATCCTTAAGCGATACTGAGAAATATATATATATATATATATATATATTATATATATATATATATATATATATATATATATATATATATATATATATATATATATATATATATATATATATATATATATACATTACATTTAAAATAAATAGCTTAAAATATGAGATAATATTTATTCATATAAAAACATACACATGTTTCGCACAAAACATATTAAAGTAGTTTAACAAGCTCTGCTCGAAATTAGAAACTTTACATTGTTATTAGATCTATATCTTTAATTACCGAGTATTGCAGACTAATATTTTTATGAGTTTTAAAAATAAATTAAAATAATTATACATATGTGGGCATGGAGCTGAAGAGCCGCATCTTGACATCAAAAGAGCCGCATGCGGCTCGCGAGCCGCTGGTTACTGTTTTCCCTCATTAATGTATGCCATGACGTCACGATAGCGGCGAACTCTTACTAGCTCCTAATCTGGCACAAATTAGGTCGGTAAGTTTTGATTTGAGGCGGTCTTTACTTCTAGGGGGGACATTAAATGCATATTAAAATAACGTTAAATACACACTGAAGGGACGTTAAGCGTATATAAAATGGTACCATATATTTATGTAGCATAAAAACGTATGTTGCTTGTTAATTACCAATCTTCACTTAACTAAAGGGACACCCCCTTCACCCCTTTGAGAAATGACCCAGTCAAAACAGATTCTGCTATAAATACTAAAGCACCTAATGGCCCTTGGATATACACATTGAAATAGAAAAAATAAATAAATGTGATTTGTTTGTCTGTCTATCTCACTTGAATAGATTTGGTTTCTCTGACTAGAAAGTAGATTTTGTCTGTCTCTCTCGCTTAAATTTTTTTTCTGTTTCTCAGACAGAAAGTGTGTTTGTCTGACTGAAACAGATACCATCGAATATGACGTGAATCCTGGGGTAGCGGCAGACGACAGATACCCCTCCCCCCCCCCTCGACCCATGCACCAAGTGACCGCAATTACCCCGGGTGGGGGGTCTGGAAGGTACCTTTGTGTAGAGAAACCCATCCATTCCCCGGCCATTCGTCATGTATCAATCTTGTTGACAGTCGTTCGTGATACTCGCTACACTCAAAGGATACATCCCATGGAGTAATCCGGACATGTCCCACTCACACTGAGGATAGATCCTATTGCGTAATACGGACATTTCACACTCACACTAAGGATACATCCTATTGCGTAATACGGACATTTCCCACTCACACTAAGGATAGATCCTATTGCGTAATACGGACATTTCTCACTCACACTAAGGGTACATTAGCTTTAACACCCAAATCACAGTATTGCTTTAATAAGAACAGTCAAAGACTCCCTTAATGGACACACATACACAAAAGTACATAGTTAATCTGGATGACAATGTACTGATAACAAACCGAAGAAAAAATAACCTAGTATCTAACTACTACTAACAAAAACTCAACGATGCGGCAAATCTAACAATTAACCACAAGCGTCCAATTACCTAGAGCTAAATATTGCACTTGACCGTTAAATTATGGGGCTGGATAATCCGGGCATGAGGTTGCAAGGAACAAGGTTGAGATGGCTATCAATTAGCAGGATCACTGATCCAGCGCAGGGTCAGCGCAATCAATGCTAGCGATCAGTGATAGATGCCCTCACGTCCAGCCCAGGTCAAGCAGGCTCCATTCATAGGGCTTGTGGGGTGGGGCAAATGGACATTACAATGTTGGCACAGGACTTGTATGGGACTTGCTCTCACATGCATGCTATTTGCTCTGATGGATCGCGTTTTCTACGGTATGAAAGATGGTTTGTTCTGATGTTTTAGGAGGATGTGTTTAGCTTACATAGGGAGCAAAGGAGAAGTTTCAGAATCAGTGATAGATTGGTTAATGAGGGGAGGGTGGGAGGAGGGGTACATTGGAAGTGGAATATACAGCAGTGTGGGTGCTGTATGGTGTTGACTGTCTTCAAAGACAAATGGCAATGTTGAATTATAATAGTAAGAGTTGAAATATACTAGTAAGAGTTGAAATATACTAGTAAGAGTTGAAATATACTAGTAAGAGTTGAAATATACTAGTAAGAGTTGAAATATACTAGTAAGAGTTGAAATATACTCAGAGCTATCTGTATGCTATCCCAACTAGCCTTGCTTTATTAAATAAACAAGTCAGCCAGCCATGCTTTACCTAATGAAGAAGACAGCTCCTGACTGTACCAACTGAAGACAGCTAGCCATGCTGTGCCCAAATAGAGACAGCTAGCCATGCTGTACCCTAATGGAGACAGCTAGCCTTGCTGTACCCTACTGAAGACAGCTAGCCATGCTTTACCCTAATGAAGACAGCTAGCCATGCTGTACCCTAATGAAGACAGCTAGCCATGCTGTACCCTAATGAAGACAGCTAGCCATGCTGTACCCTAATGAAGACAGCTAGCCATGCGGTACCCTAATGGAAACAGCTAGCCTTGCTGTACCCTAATGGAGACAGATAGCCATGCTGTACCCTAATGGAGACAGCTAGCCATGCTGTACCCTAATTGAGACAGCTAGCCATACTGTACCATAATGGAGACAGCTAGCCTTAGTCTACCCCTACTGACGACACAATATGATGAAAAAAAATCAATAAAAATTCTCCAGCAGTAGAAAATATTTCCCCATCAGCCTCAGCCGATTGATCTGGCAGAACTGGGGTTCAAACGTTCTTTGCTAAATCAAGAAATAAAATTTTAATTAAGTTTCTAAGTGAAAAAAAAACTTACCTTAAATCCATCTTTACTTTATCTTCATTTAGGCACTGAAATGAAAAAAAAAACAGGCTGAATAAAAACGGCTTACCTAATGCATGTACAAGCTAAATACAATCGATCCAGGGAGACATGCCCGAGGCGAAATTCCAAATGGAAAAACGTTTCAATAAGAAGCCATTTAATCAACTAATAAACAAGCCGGAGACAACCTATACACATCAAACCTAGGCACAACATAGCAGAGTCCGGCAGATTTGAGAGAGGTGGGTTGTTTGATAAGCTGTATGTCTGCTTATATTTATAGTAGCAAGTTGTTGTTGTAAGCTTTGTTACCGAATACAGTAATAGTAGCAAGTTGCATACTTTGTTACTGAATACAGTAATAGTAGTAAGTTGTTGCAAGCTTTGTTACTGCTATTTTCTATGTTGTGGACGTTGTGTTGTGTATAGTGATGTGTTTAGGATTGTGTACTTTAAAACAAAATAGATTACAACGTAAAGTTTTTCCTACAAAGATGATTTTAACAAGCATGATTGATTGAAATGTAAGCAACTTTTCGACCAACAATTCGCTAAATTAGTTCCTTCAGGAATATTGTTATTCTACTTTACATCATGAATATTCTTATGCCCCTTTTATTCTTGAATTTTAATTTTCTACTTTTAGCAATTTTATTATTGTGCTACTTTTTTTTTGTAAGTGAGCTACTTTTAGTCCAGTATATTACTGTGGTATCCTTAGTCCTGCATGTTGATGCGCTACTTTATGTATGCTAATGTGCTACTTTTAGTAACGTGGGTTGTAGGTACGAATAGAAGCAACCAAGTTGAATTGACCCTCCCCCCCCCCCATGGTTATGTCGAGATAGTGCCACCAATTGATTTCCCCCTCCCCTCCCCCCCCAATGGTTATGTCAAGATGGAACCACCAGTTGATTGTTATCTACCCTGCTGCAGAGATAGCCCTAGATTAACAACGTCCACACTGACGTGAGCTTATCGATGGTGCTCGCTTGACTTACTTCAACTACATTCTCGCAAAACAACAGTGGACATTCGGACAGTGGTTACTCAAATGGTGGGTACAGACACGTTCGAACAGTGGTTACCAGTAGCCGGACACCACCACCCAGCCCACCCCACCCCCCGCCACTAGCACACAACAACCCAGCCAACGCCACTGTCCAGACAACACGCCACCACCCAGCCCACGCCACCACCCAGCCCACACCACCACCCAGCCCACACCACCACCCAGCCCACACCACCACCCAGCCCACACCACCACCACCCAGCCCACACCACCGCCACCCAGCCCACACCACCGCCACCCAGCCCACGCCACCACCCAGCCCACGCCACCACCCAGCCCACGCCACCACCCAGCCCACGCCGCCCCCAGCCCACGCCACCACCCAGCCCACGCCACCACCCAGCCCACGCCACCACCCAGCCCACGCCACCACCCAGCCCACGCCACCACCCAGCCCACGCCACCACCCAGCCCACGCCACCACCCAGCCCACGCCACCACCCAGCCCACGCCACCACCCAGCCCACGCCGCCCCCAGCCCACGCCGCCCCCAGCCCACGCCACCACCCAGCCCACGCCACCACCCAGCCCACGCCACCACCCAGCCCACGCCACCACCCAGCCCACGCCACCACCCAGCCCACGCCACCACCCAGCCCACGCCACCACCCAGCCCACGCCACCACCCAGCCCACGCCACCACCCAGCCCACGCCACCACCCAGCCCACACCGCCCCCAGCCCACGCCACCACCCAGCCCACGCAACTAACGGGATGATTAGACCTAACGGAGGTGCTAGTGAAATTTGTATAAGAAAGGGGAAATAATCGAGGAAGGAAGCGACAGAGACGTATGCGTTAATGAAGAATCCATTCGAATCAGGTTTAAAGGAAGATAATTAGGCTGTGGTATTGATCAACCGACGGATTGGAACATCCAATTTCATTTGTCCAAACAGACTGACTCAATCATTGAATTTAATGAGTTTGTCAAGTGTCACACGCACAAGAAAAGTATTTAACACGCACTAAAAAAACATGAGAAAAATTGTTTGTCGTAACGTACGTAACAAACATAAACATGTGACAATCATTGTGTCAATAAACACAAAATAAAATGTGACACAAAAGGTGTCACTAAATAAACAACAAAAATGGCATCCCAAAAAATACAAAATACAACAAAAATGGTGTCACAAAAATACAACAAAAATGGTGTCACAAAAAATACAACAAAAATGGTGTCACAAAAAATACAACAAAAATGGTGTCACAAAAAATACAACAAAAATGGTGTCACAAAAAATACAACAAAAATGGTGTCACAAAAAATACAACGAAAATGGTGTCACAAAAATACAGCAAAAAAGTAAAAACAAACAACAAAAAATTTGTTCACTAAATAGTCAATACAAATTTATAAAAGAAAGCGTACAAAATATTATGTAAGTTTCACGCAACATATAATCAAGCATACAACATACTGATGCCAGCTCTCCTTATTTTCCCCCGAGCCCCTGCAGATAAACATTCCATATTCCCCTGCCTTTAAAATACAACATTCCTAAACGGTTTAGACCAACATCCTTTATTCACCTGCCCTTAAAATGTAGAAATTTCTAAATAGTGCATCAAAACTACCCCCACCCTCCCTCCCCTACCCCCAGCTCGTTAGCAAACACATGTCACCAGCCACGACACGACAATGGCGGGGGGGGGGGGGGGGGGGGGAAGGATGAGGCTTTAAACTAAAAGCAAATCGATTCAATAATATTTTGCTCTTTGGACACATCATAAAAATTGTATAAGACTAACAATTTCCCTTAATAAATTGAATTTTCTATTCCTTTAGATGAGCCGATTGGACGAAGGGGCGGTGTTCATAAGAGTCTTAGTTGATGCATGCCATTTAAGAAAATTACTGGCAGATTTTTTTAAATCAGCATAATGACAACCTAGGGGAGCCGCCCGTAGGTAGAGCCCGCTAATGAAGAATTGCAGGTCGGCTTGTGGAGACTGCATTCGATTCATGCCGCGGTCAATCGTTACAGACATTTCTTTGACAGTGGCATCCATTGGTTCGAGTTTTTAATGTTGCATGGTGGATGTGCTAGAAACAGAAAGCTGTTTTAGTATACGGAGACAAGAAAAGATGTTCTTGTAGATAAATCCTGAAAAGCTGTTTTTTGTGGATAAATCCAAGAAAAGCTGTTCCAGTAGATAAATCCAAGAAAAGCTGTTTTTAGTGGATAAATTAAAAAAAAATGCTAGTCTTAGTGGATAGCAAAAAAAAAAAACAAAAAAAAAACCTTTAATGGATCATTTCACTTCAGAGTTGCTGTGTCTGAAATATGGCAGTTAGTACTACATAGATTCGTTGGATATAAACCCTACCAAAGTTGGTTTCATATTTTACAACTGTTGGATATCTGGAATCTGTTGAACTAATGCGATTGATAAATGAATAGAACAATCTTACAAATGTAGTCTCGTTATCAAAAGCCAATGTTATGAATTACCCTTCATCGCTACTATAAGAATGGAGGCTTGGTTCTAGTAATGAGCTAGACCTGTCTTTATGTCACATTCAGTCTCTGCTTGCAGGGCAGGAGAAACAACCACACTAGCCATTTAACTTGTTGGGAGGAAGCTGTGACTCAACAAGGGAGACAAATCCCGTGATTTTAACAAGGGAGACAAATCCCGTGTTTTAGCACCAGAGCCCTGGCCATCTTCTGGTGACTGACGCTGGACAAATGGCTGACAATGGCAGGTTTTAGGTGGACTCAAACCCCCATCAACCAGCGCCACATTTACATAAACATGTGTTCCGTTGTCTCGGTGTAATTGTCACCTTCACCGGTCAGAGGGCTACAACAGAGGGTGGTTAAACGTATTGCCGGAACTAGTGCCAGGAACAAATGCCAGGAACAAGTTAGCGTACCGTTGCCGAAACAAGTGCCAGGAACAAGTGCCAGGAACAAGTGCCAGGAACAAGTGCCAGGAACAAGTGCCAGGAACACGTACCAGGAACAAGTGCCAGGAACAAGTGCCAGGAACAAGTTAGCAGAACGTTGCCGGAACAAGTGCCAGGAACACGTACCAGGAACACGTACCAGGAACAAGTGCCAAGAACAAGTTAGCAGAACGTTGCCGGAAGAAGTAGCTAGAAAAGTTGGTGAATGAAAATGCTGGAATAAGTTGCTGGAACAAGCTACCAGAGTGGAACGTTGCATGAACTGAAGCTTTACCGGAACAAGTTGCAGAAACAAGCTGCCGGAATATATTACCGGAACATGTCAAAAAGATACACGATACACGTAGCAATGAATGCCGCCTTACACAAGAGAACTGGATGAATGCTACTCAACCAACTGGTTCAGTTGATCCTGTTGATGACGCCGACAGGGTCTCATGACGGAGCCGCGTGTAGCAGGCCTACAGCTACCCCACACAATACAGGCCTACAGCTACCCCACACAATACAGGCCTACAGCTACCCCACACAATACAGGCCTACAGCAACCCCACACAATACAGGCCTACAGCTACCCCACACAATACAGGCCTACAGCTACCCCACACAATACAGGCCTACAGCTACCCCACACAATACAGGCCTACAGCTACCCCACACAATACAGACCTACAGCTACCCCACACAATACAGGCCTACAGCTACCCCACACAATACAGGCCTACAGCTACCCCACACAATACAGGCCTACAGCTACCCCACACAATACAGGCCTACAGCTACCCCACACAATACAGGCCTACAGCTACCCCACACAATACAGGCCTACAGCTACCCCACACAATACAGGCCTACAGCTACCCCACACAATACAGGCCTACAGCTACCCCACACAATACAGGCCTACAGCTACCCCACACAATACAGGCCTACAGCTACCCCACACAATACAGGCCTACAGCTACCCCACACAATACAGGCCTACAGCTACCCCACACAATACAGGCCTACAGCTACCCCACACAATACAGGCCTACAGCTACCCCACACAATACAGGCCTACAGCTACCCCACACAATACAGGCCTACAGCTACCCCACACAATACAGGCCTACAGCTACCCCACACAATACAGGCCTACAGCTACCCCACACAATACAGGCCTACAGCTACCCCACACACAGTACAGGCCTACAGCTACCCCACACACAGTACAGGCCTACAGCTACCCCACACACAGTACAGGCCTACAGCTACCCCACACAATACAGGCCTACAGCTACCCCACACACAGTACAGGCCTACAGCTACCCCACACACAGTACAGGCCTACAGCTACCCCACACAATACAGGCCTACAGCTACCCCACACAATACAGGCCTACAGCTACCCCACACAATACAGGCCTACAGCTACCCCACACACAGTACAGGCCTACAGCTACCCCACACACAGTACAGGCCTACAGCTACCCCACACAATACAGACCTACAGCTACCCCACACACAGTACAGGCCTACAGCTACCCCACACACAGTACAGGCCTACAGCTACCCCACACAATACAGGCCTACAGCTACCCCACACAATACAGGCCTACAGCTACCCCACACAATACAGGCCTACAGCTACCCCACACAATACAGGCCTACAGCTACCCCACACAATACAGACCTACAGCTACCCCACACAATACAGGCCTACAGCTACCCCACACAATCAGGCCTACAGCTACCCCACACAATACAGGCCTACAGCTACCCCACACAATACAGGCCTACAGCTACCCCACACAATACAGGCCTACAGCTACCCCACACAATACAGGCCTACAGCTACCCCACACAATACAGCCTGCACACGGCACAGAGTGTTTGCTCCCATCTCTAGGCGGCCTGACACGTTTTATGCCAGACAAATCTATTAGAATCTCTTCACTCGAGCATGAGAAAGGCTTAGTGTGACCTAGACAAAAGCGAGACGGGCGTTGAATGGGGCGACACAGCGCTACACTAGCACAATACGGGGCCAGTGCTGGGAGGATGCTAGCTTACAGCAGTGGTGTGTCATATAGACATGCTAGCTTACAGCAGTGGTGTGTCATATAGACATGCTAGCTTACAGCAATGGTGTGTCGCTAGCTTACAGTACTGGTGTGTCATATAGACATGCTAGCTTACAGCAATGGTATGTCGCTAGCTTACAGCACTGGTGTGTCGCTAGTTTAAAGCACTGGTGTGTCATGTAGACATGCTAGCTTACAGCAATGGTGTGTCGCTAGCTTAATGCACTGGTGTGTCATATAGACATGCTAGCTTACAGCAATGGTGTGTCGCTAACTTACAGCACTGGTGTGTCGCTGTATTACATAGACATCTTCTACATCTACAACATCATCTGCCTGTACAAGATCTAATCCCATGCACAATGGTGTGTCGCTAACTTACAGCACTGGTGTGTCGCTGTATTACATAGACATCTTCTACATCTACAACATCTTCTGCCTGTACAAGATCCCATGCACAATGGTGTGTCTCTACGGTATCTGAGTTCCAGCCGACCGTGGAGATGTGACACACACTTGATGTCACAGATCCATCGCATGGTCTGTTGCTCAGATGTTCTTCTTACAACACGGGGTAAAACGTTCACAGACTCATTGTAGGAAAACGTCACAATGTTTGAGTTATCACATAAAATTGTCACATTTTTCAAGTGGGTTGCCACATAGAGTTGTCACATTTCTCAAGTGGGTTGTGACACAAAGTGCCAACCATTACACATCTAGTATTAGCGGTAATTTTTTTGTTTTTAAAACCAAATATACGCCATGTCGCGATTATAACTTTACGCGACATTTAATGTGTTTGTTATCGGGTTGCCAAACTTTAAACTGCGAGTGGGTTGCCAAACTTTAAACTGCGAGTGGGTTGCCAAACTTTAAACTGCGAGTGGGTTGCCAAATTTTAAACTGCGAGTGGGTTGCCAAACTTTAAACTGCGAGTGGGTTGCCAAACTTTAAACTGCGAGTGGGTTGCCAAATTTTAAACTGCGAGTGGGTTGCCAAACTTTAAACTGCGAGTGAGTTGCCAAACTTTAAACTGCGAGTGGGTTGCCAAACTTTAAACTGCGAGTGGGTTGCCAAACTTTAAACTGCGAGTGGGTTGCCAAACTTTAAACTGCGAGTGGGTTGCCAAACTTTAAACTGCGAGTGGGTTGCCAAACTTTAAACTGCGAGTGGGTAGCCAAACTTTAAACTGCGAGTGGGTTGCCAAACTTTAAACTGCGAGTGGGTAGCCAAACTTTAAACTGCGAGTGGGTTGTCAGTTTTTTCCTTAAGATTGTAATTGGGTTGGCAGCTATTTCCTGCAGCTGTGGTAGGGTTGCCAGCCGTCAGATGCTGGACTAGTAAATTGACTTGTGATCGATGACGACAAGCCAGATTAAAATTGATCATCAAACCAATCAATGCCATTAACTGCGAACTGAGAAAATAAAAATGGTTATTTTCTCGGGCTGCCTGATTGCAAGAGTTGATTGATTGGTTAATACCCGATAATGCTGGGGGGCGGGGGACGGAGCTGGGAAAATATGTCAGTCTGGTGGCTTGGGTGACAGTCAATTCAAGTTAAATAAACCCTGACAGCACCCATCTGCCTGTTGGCCAGCTTATCTACACCTGCGCTCTTGAAATATTCAGCACTTATTAAGTTGGGTTTTTTCTTGACCGTTTTTCTATATATTGTTAAAGGAGACTTAGTTGTATATCTGTACACACACACACACACACACACACACACACACACACACACACACACACACACACACACACAAACACACACACACACACACACACACACGCGCGCGCACATGTGTTGAACTAGTGGGGTAAAGAGATGACCACAGAAGCAGGTGAGTATTATAGACGCCAATCTATTCAGAAAGATGCCAGTCACTAAACAAGCCAGAGTCTAACACAAACTAGAGGGTACCTGACTGAGGTCAGAGTCCAGTTTAAATCAGACGGTACTTGACTGACCCCCGGGAAGAAAAAACGGGTAGAGAAAGGATTGTCTTGAATAACCTGACGGTAGATAAATGTGTAGCTAATAAGAAATAAATGGGAAACAAAACCAAGTCCGGAATAATGGTAGAAATCTGCGAAAGTCCGAGAAGGCTAACGACGTTAACATGAGTGTCTTCATACTTCTCCTGGCAGTCCATCTGTTATTTAATGGCACCAGAAGAATCTTGCCGGGGACTATTCGATAAAAGATGTATCAAACATGACAGACATCATCCAACTAGCTCTAGGGGCATCTGCACGCGACAACCTAACACCATTTGGTAGTCTAGTCATCACTAACATACAGGGACACCCTAACACAATTTGCTAGTCTAGCCATCACTAACATACAGGGACACCCTAACACAATTTGGTAGTCTAGCCATCACTAACATACAGGGACAACCCATTTGGTAGTCTAGCCATCACTAACATACAGGGACACCCTAACACCATTTGCTAGTCTAGCCATCACTAACATACAGGGGCATCCTAACACAATTTTCTAGTCTAGCCATCACTAACATACAGGGACACCCTAACACCATTTGGTAGTCTAGCCATCACTAACATACAGGGACACCCTAACACCATTTGGTAGTCTAGCCATCACTAACATACAAGGACACCCTAACACCATTTGGTAGTCTAGCCATCACTAACATACAGGGACACCCTAACACCATTTGGTAGTCGTGCCATCACTAACATACAGGGACACCCTAACACCATTTGGTAGTCTAGCCATCACTAACATACAGGGACATTCTCACACCATTTGGTAGTCTAGCCATCACTAACATACAGGGACACCCTAACACAATTTTCTAGTCTAGCCATCACTAACATACAGGGACACCCTAACAACATTTGTTAGTCTAGCCATCACTAACATACAGGGACACCCTAACACCATTTGGTAGTCTAGTAGAGGTTATTAGCTTGTAACCAAGGCTAACTGGGAATAGAGGGGGGGTGTTAAAGCTGCTTACACATGAAAACAAGCTCGTTTATAGCATTTATAAAACATCTCAAAACGGACATTGAATTCAGTGCTGTAATGTTATGGAGTTTACGATTGTTGAAACTGCTGAATCTGATACTGAGGGGAGGGGGGGGTGCGATATGATAACCTCTCGTTGACAACAGCCCTAATGTCAGACATCAGCCATAAGGTGAGACAGCCATAATGTCAGACTGCAGCCATAAGGTGAGACAGCCCTAATGTTAGACTGCAGCCATAAGGTGAGACAGCCCTAATGTCAAACTGCAGCCATAAGGTGAGACAGCCCTAATGTCAAACTGCAGCCATAAGGTGAGACAGCCCTAATGTCAGACTGCAGCCATAAGGTGAGACAGCCCTAATGTTAGACTGCAGCCATGAGGTGAGACAGCCCTAATGTCAAACTGCAGCCATAAGGTGAGACAGCCCTAATGTCAGACTGCAGCCATAAGGTGAGACAGCCCTAATGTCAGACAACAGCCACAAGGTGAGACAGCCCTAATGTCAGACAACAGCCACAAGGTGAGACAGCCCTAATGTCAGACAACAGCCACAAGGTGAGACAGCAAAATGGTGAGACAGCCCTAATGTCAGAGAACAGCCCTAATGTCACACAACAGCCATAAGGTGAGACAGCCATAAGGTGAGACAGCCATAAGGTGAGACAGCCATAAGGTGAGACAGCCATAAGGTGAGACAGCCATAAGGTGAGACAGCCATAAGGTGAGACAGCCATAAGGTGAGACAGCCATAAGGTGAGACAGCCATAATGTCAGACAACAGCCCTAATGTCAGACAGCCCTAATGTCAGACAACAGATATAATGTCAGCCATAAGGTGAGACAGCCCTGACAGTGTGCTGATAAGGATGTGGGGCGTGTAATGACACACGTGACAAGGGTCGAGGTCAACCCAGATCAAAATGTTTGGAGTTATTGAGTTCAGAGAGAAAACAAAACAAGGGTCAAAGTTCACTTGGTGCTACATGAGGTCAGACATCAGGTATGTCTTCTATAGGGACATCGTCTTGATGACTATAGATATCAGGCTGTCAAAGTCTTGATGACTATAGATATCAGGCTGTCAAAGATAAGTAAAAGTCAGTGAATTATTGTATGACTAAAGGTAAACATTCATCCATGACATGACTGAAAGCTTGTCGCAACTCAACTGCTAAAAACTGTTTTTTCTTCAAATACGGATGTACGGATTACATGTTAATGTAAACTGCCGATTTCATTTTTAGCTCATGTAGTACACTATTAATTCATATCGTCACTAATATTTTAGTTATAGATCTAAATTATAAAAGTTGAACTAGAAAGAAAAAGGCATACTTATTATTAACGGCTTAGTATTTAGCTTTTATCCAAGCTTCTAGTGACATAAAGACTTATCTGTAAAAAAAAAACGCTTTTGTAAACCCATCGACAGTTTTTATCTTACTTATTAGTGTCAGCTCATCTCAAACTGGGGGACGAAAAAAGGGAGGGATAGCAATTGTTTACTGATGTGTAGTCTAACATGTCTAGCAGTCTAAATCCCCTTTCTGTAGTCTTTAAACACCCAACACAGTTCTAGCAGTTTTGCTATCATGGAGCAAAAAAGTCTAACACAGTTCTAGCGGTTCTGTAAACTTCAAACACCCAAGTCTAACAGTTCCAGCAATCTAAACCCTGACACAACAGTTCTAGCAGTCTAAACCCTGTCACAACAGTTCTAGCAGTCTAACCCTACCCTGACAACAGTTCTAGCAGTCTAAACCCTCCTCCTATAACAACAGTTCTAGCAGTCTAAATACTCCTCCTGACAACAGTTCTAGCAGTCTAAACCCTGTCACAACAGTTCTAGCAGTCTAAACCCTCCTCCTGACAACAGTTCTAGCAGTCTAAACCCTGTCACAACAGTTCTAGCAGTCTAAACCCTGACACAACAGTTCTAGCAGTCTAAACCCTCCTCCTGACAACAGTTCTAGCAGTCTAAACCCTGTCACAACAGTTCTAGCAGTCTAAACCCTCCTCCTGACAACAGTTCTAGCAGTCTAAACCCTGTCACAACAGTTCTAGCAGTCTAAACCCTGACACAACAGTTCTAGCAGTCTAAACCCTCCTCCTGACAACAGTTCTAGCAGTCTAAACCCTGTCACAACAGTTCTAGCAGTCTAAACCCTGACACAACAGTTCTAGCAGTCTAAACCCTCCTCCTGACAACAGTTCTAGCAGTCTAAACCCTGTCACAACAGTTCTAGCAGTCTAAACCCTCCTCCTGACAACAGTTCTAGCAGTCTAAACCCTGTCACAACAGTTCTAGCAGTCTAAACCCTGACACAACAGTTCTAGCAGTCTAAACCCTCCTCCTGACAACAGTTCTAGCAGTCTAAACCCTGTCACAACAGTTCTAGCAGTCTAAACCCTCCTCCTGACAACAGTTCTAGCAGTCTAAACCCTGTCACAACAGTTCTAGCAGTCTAAACCCTGACACAACAGTTCTAGCAGTCTAAACCCTCCTCCTGACAACAGTTCTAGCAGTCTAAACCCTGTCACAACAGTTCTAGCAGTCTAAACCCTGACACAACAGCTCTAGCAGTCTAAACCTTGTTACAACAGTTCTAGCAGTCTAAACCCTCCTACTGTCACAACAGCTCTAGCAGTCTAAACCTTGTTACAACAGTTCTAGCAGTCTAAACCCTCCTCCTGACAACAGTTCTAGCAGTCTAAACCCAATCTCCAGCACATGCTGTGTTTTCCCTGCCCTACACGCACTGACAGGCTCCTGATATTCATTTTCATGTAAATTAGTTAGAAACACGCCCAGCGGGAGGGGAGGGAGGGGGGGGGGACAGGTTAGACAATCCCTTTAAAATCTATTCCACTTTAAATCGTGTAGGCTACACGATCACCTAGGTGTGTGCTACACATTTACACGTTCTACCTCGTGAAATGTGGGTAACACATGACAACTAAGGTTACAAGGTCATGGCAAAATTTTAATTAAAAGTCGTTGGGGAATTTAGCTAAAGGTCAATGGAGAATTTAGACACAAGGACAACTAAAAATAAACACATTTCTCTAAACAGATACAGGCTGGAAGCCATTAGATCTATGCAAATGATTATATGCTAAAGCCACGAGATCTATGCAAATGATTATACGCTCACGTCACTCGACCTGTGCAGTAAAACGTAAGGTCAACAGATCTATGTGATGTGTATTACACAATGGAAGAATCTTCAGTAAGAAAAGAACTAGGCTGTCGCTTAACCCAAGGGAAAGAATGCGTTTTACCTTCGACGCTAATGATTTTTATTGGGAGTTACCTCCTATAACTGAAGGCGTACTTTAAAAAAAAAAAAAAAAAATGGCGTAGGCATGTTGTAAATAACGTGGGTTGTTTTTTCTTTCTTTTCGGGTGCAGACTCACAATCTTTTGTGTATAAATGTTAAGAGGCAGATGGTATTTTACGGGGAGTTGGGAGCTAAGTTGGCCGGGGTGGAAGTTGTTTACTGCGGGGATATGCCGTGTCACGTGGGTCGTGGATCACGTGGCTCGTGTGCTGGGAGGAGCATGTGGTGACAGTTATTAATGACATCAAAATAGAATGGCGTGTGACGCAACAGGGATGCGCAGCAGCGCGAGATTCAACGTCACAAAATTCTATTTTTAGTCAAGTCCGCGATAGTCTTTATCAAAGACGCCAAGTTTTTTTCCTGTATTTTTTATTTTTAAATGAGAGAAATAATGAGTGTTGAAGTTGATTGCTAACAACGACAAGAATCAGCCACGAGCATCAAGCAGCTTTCAGTGATGTGCTTTAATTTAATTTGAAACGCATTTGTTTTCATCTAGCCTAATACATGCGCCAGTGCTTGTTTTCTTTTCTTTGCATCTTTTCTTTGCAATTATTATGGAATCGTTTCTTCTTCCTTGGCTAAAGATTTATTTCTTGTTCTTCAGCTAAAAAAATCTCTTTTTGTTCTTTGGCTAGCTGAAATAAAAATGGTTCTGTAGTTTTAAGCAAACTTTATTCATACTAGCTTCTAGTATTTTCTATTTAGAGAAAAAAATTATTTTTATTTATCTAAAACTAAGAATTTATCTTTTGTTCTTTAGCTAGCTAGAAATATTAGAATAGTGCAGGCTGTTCGCAAATGATGGGTTGTTTTTTTTTTTTTTTGTTTTTTGTTTTTTTAATTTCTGCTTGATTTTGAATTTTCTAGAAAAAGTGAGCTAAGTCATAGATCAGTTTCTTATTGAAGTCAGCTAAGTCATAGACCAGTGTCGTATATAGATACAGTTTCTTATAGAAGCCATCTAAGTCATAGACCAGTTTCTTATAGAAGTCAGCTAGACCATATACCGGATGTTTATATGTAGGCCTACAGTTTCTTACCGAAGTAAGAATCGAGTGCCCCCCACGAGCAAGTGATTAGAGTTGCCTCATTAAAAATAGACTCCAACTCAGCTGGTTCAGGTCGGGCCACCAACACGGGGGACATTGAAATTGGTGGACTCGCAATTTGCAACGGATCCCAAATTTGTCCCGGCCTGACAGTTGGAAGGGAGCGAGTGCCGGAAGACAGGGGAGGGAATGCTCTAATGAGTCTTGATTAGGTGGGCAAATTCCCCCCTCCTGGGAGACAACAGACGCGAGGGGGGAGCGCTCATCAATCAAGTAATGGCGGTTAAAGTACTCCAGAAACACATGTAAACCATCGCGGGACCAGCCGATGCTCGGGCTAATTCACTGGACACGGGCAAACTTAAAGATGGTATTAGGGATGCAAATCTTGAGGGCCTCCAATCGAATCATCATTACTTACGCTGTGCTGAGCTTGGAGGGGAGGCATTTTTTCTACACTTGCCTCAACAGACAACCAATTATTAATAACGTGGGTTTAAAGCATTTATTTACTTAACATTCAGAATTGATTCAATTACTGCCCGCATACTGTATGATTGGAATATAATTCTGTATCAAGACAAGTGGATCTCTCGAGGTGATTCTACGGGGAGCAGCCAAGTACCGAGTTACAGAGGAGTTGTATAGAAGAAATAAATCTTGCCTTGTATTTACATGTGGTAGTTTGTTATGGTTTGGTAGGGTGGACTATGTGGACTGTTTCAGCTGGGTTCATTACATTAGGGAAAAGCGACAGACCAGGAAACATGGGTAATGTTGGTCTACAAATGAGATAATTGAGATCTATGCTACACTTTATACGGTTACAGATTTTACTTTTTGGTCCATGACTGTTGCAGCTAATTTAGTCTACACGTGATGCTGTGGTTGAGAGGTAGAGCGATAGACTGCTAACCCGGTAGTCTCGAGTTCGGATCTCGGTCCGGACTGCAGGACGACTCTGAGTCGACTCAGCTCTAATGGATACCTGACTCACGTAAAGGGGGAGGGGGGAAACTGAGCACACCACACCACTACACTACATCTGCTCTATGGTACATTAAATCTGAAAGAGCAACTGTACTTTACGTACCTACATCGTACGCTCGCACTGGCTCTTTGATAAAAACATTTCATGATAACGTTTTTCGACAAGCTAAATAGATTTATACTAATTTAGCAAAAACACGATTTAGCAATGTAAATTCCGTGTATATAAATCGAACAGACAATTACGTTCATAATTAAAACACTGAACTTTCTACTTGGCTAAAATGCTTGATGATTTCAACGGATAATCAATAACGAATCCTAACCAACAATATTAGGGCCATCTAATGAGTATCGATTAGTTCTAAATGAGTGGGTCTTCTAATTCCCCCGGAAGAATTTATTTGTTTTATATGAGTAGCTTTTGCAAGAGATGACAATATTTAGACACGCCGCCTACGTCAACACAGCAAAAAGACAGAGTAGGCTCGTCAATAGTTAGACATTAAGAAGGGAAACTACAGATATAGTGAAGGGAAACTACAGATATATGATATAGTGAAGGGAAACTACAGATATATGATATAGTGAAGGGAAACTACACATGAACTGAAGGGAAACTACAGGCACGTGGGTGTATTACATATAGAGGTAGGTGGGTGTATTACATATAGAGGTAGGTGGGTGTATTACATATAGAGGTAGGTGGGTGTATTACATATAGAGGTAGGTGGGTGTATTACATATAGAGGTAGGTGGGTGTATTACATATAGAGGTAGGTGGGTGTATTACATATAGAGGTAGGTGGGTGTATTACATATAGAGGTAGGTGGGTGTATTACATATAGAGGTAGGTGGGTGTATTACATATAGAGGTAGGTGGGTGTATTACATATAGAGGTAGGTGGGTGTATTACATATAGAGGTAGGTGGGTGTATTACATATAGAGGTAGGTGGGTGTATTACATATAGAGGTAGGTGGGTGTATTACATATAGAGGTAGGTGGGTGTATTACATATAGTGTAGAGGCAGGTGGGTGTATTACATACAGAGGCAGGTAGGTGTATTACATATATCAGAAGTCAAACGGCAATAAATCGGGCACAAGACCTTGACGACAGAAGAAAAGTTTTAAAAATACCCCGGCCAAATATCCTAGTAAATAATTTGAACTAATGGTTTTTATCGATCGGTTTTCAGTAGGGCTTCAAAGTGGGCGTGTCTGAGCAAAACACACCACTCGACTGCGTCAGATACTTGTCATTATTTCAATTTGAAATTGTTGAAACAGATTCTTGCGTTAGATACTTGTAATTATTTCAATTTGAAATTGTTGAAACAGATTCTTGCGACAGATACTTGTCATTATTTCAATTTGAAATTGTTGAAACAGATTCTTGCGTCAGATACTTGTCATTATTTTAATTTGAAATTATTGAACAAGATTCTTGCGTTAGGTACTTGTCAATATTTCAACTTAAAATTATTGAACAAGATTCTTGCAATTTATACTTGTCAATATTTCAACTTAAAATTGTTGACACAGATTCGAGACACATTTACATTTAACCTAGTTATGTAAAACATAGGCTTGGTTTTATAAGGTGAGGGGGGGGAGGGGGGGCAGGACATCATCCCCGCCAATTACCCCCCTCCCCGACCTATCAAAAACTACATTAAGACACCCCCCCCCCTGTAAATTACCCTTACACCGTATTTTAGGGTTAAGGCACGGATAAGTTAGAATTGGGGTTAGGCAAAGGATAGCATAGGGTTAGGAGCACGAATTAGGATGTGGATAACGTACTGTTAAGGATGGGGATATCCTAGGGAAGATAGAGCTAGGGATATATTTAGCCTTATGGATACAGTGGGATAAGGATAGGGAGCTGGATAGTGATAGGTATAATATGTATTCTGTAGGGAGAGGGGTATTATTATTCAGCGGTAATTGACAGTTGGGGGGGGGGGTAATTGAGCTTGGACGCTGGGTATTTCTGACCATATGGGAGCAGGGTATATTAGACATTTACTGAGCAGCTGGGTTGACATGACCTTGGAAGCTGAGAATTGATGACATTACCCTGAGATTTCTCATACCTAGCCAGAACTAAGACTTTATGACATTACCCTGAGATTTACCATACCTAGCTAGAACTAAGACTTTATGACATTACCCTGAGTTTTCTCATACCTAGCCAGAACTAAGACTTTATGACATTACCCTGAGATTTGCCATACCTAGCCAGAACTAAGACTTTATGACATTACCCTGAGTTTTCTCATACCTAGCCAGAACTAAGACTTTATGACATTACCCTGAGATTTCTCATACATAGCCAGAACTAGGACTTTATGTCATTACCCTGAGATTTCTCATACCTAGCCAGAACTAAGACTTTATGACATTACCCTGAGATTTGCCATACCTAGCTAGAACTAAGACTTTATGACATTACCCTGAGATTTCTCATACCTAGCCAAAACTAAGACTTTATGACATTACCCTGAGATTTCTCATACCTAGCCAGAACTAAGACTTTATGACATTACCCTGAGTTTTCTCATACCTAGCCAGAACTAAGACTTTATGACATTACCCTGAGATTTGCCATACCTAGCCAGAACTAAGACTTTATGACATTACCCTGAGTTTTCTCATACCTAGCCAGAACTAAGACTTTATGACATTACCCTGAGATTTCTAATACCTAGCCAGAACTAAGACTTTATGACATTACCCTGAGATTTGCCATACCTAGCCAGATCTAAGACTTTATGACATTACCCTGAGATTTGCCATACCTAGCCAGAACTAAGACTTTATGACATTACCCTGAGTATTCTCATACCTAGCCAGAACTAAGACTTTATGACATTACCCTGAGATTTGCCATACCTAGCCAGAACTAAGACTTTATGACATTACCCTGAGATTTCTCATACCTAGCCAGAACTAAGACTTTATGACATTACCCTGAGTTTTCTCATACCTAGCTAGAACTAAGACTTTATGACATTACCCTGAGTTTTCTCATACCTAGCCAGAACTAAGACTTTATGACATTACCCTGAGTTTTCTCATACCTAGCCAGAACTAAGACTTTATGACATTACCCTGAGATTTGCCATACCTAGCCAGAACTAAGACTTTATGACATTACCCTGAGTTTTCTCATACCTAGCTAGAACTAAGACTTTATGACATTACCCTGAGATTTGCCATACCTAGCCAGAACTAAGACTTTATGACATTACCCTGAGTTTTCTCATACCTCGCCAGAACAACTCAACAGGGAACAACAATTTATACATCATTAAGTCAGATTTTTTAAAACTAATTAAGTGTTGTTTTTTTTCAAATGCGTAAAAATGTTGCACATTAGATCGTTACTACCTGCTTGATTACACCTGGTGCAGCTTTAAAAATGTTAACTGCTACACACAACACGCACACACACACACACACACACACACACTCACAGACATGCACAAAAGCTGATATTGAATGTTAAAAAATTCTTTTAAGTTTTTCTGTTCTAGGTTCTAATAGTTGACTTTAGTTACTGAATTAATTCAGTAGTATGGTGTTATTGTTTTCATTTGTGAATTTAGTTTAGTAGAATGTTGTATTTATTTTCATATGTGAATTTAGTTCAGTAGAATGGTGTATATGTTTTCGTGTGTGAACTAAACTATGTAGTAATGTGTGTTTCCGTGTATGAATGAAGTTCACTATTGTGTTTACAAGTCTGAGTTCAGTTACGTACTGTGTTCGTTGACACAGAGATAGAAATACTCTGACAGAATACTAGATTCAGACACAGGTCATACAGCCATTGACAACATTATAACCGTATAACAATTGTCAGCAATAATTATGTTGCTAGTTTGTGACAGAAACAGTGGTATAACAACAGAGAACAATGATCATGTATCAATTTTGTGACAGTGGTATAACAACTGAGAACAATGATCATGTATCAGGTTTGTGACAGAAACTGTGGTATAACAACAGAGAACAATGTTCATGTACCAAGTTTGTGACAGAAACAGTGGTATTACAACAGAGAACAATGATCATGTATCAGGTTTGTGACAGTAGTATAACAACAGAGAACAATGATCATGTATCAATTTTGTGACAGTGGTATAACAACAGAGAACAATGATCATGTATCAGGTTTGTGACAGAAACTGTGGTATAACAACAGAGAACAATGTTCATGTACCAAGTTTGTGACAGAAACAGTGGTATTACAACAGAGAACAATGATCATGTATCAGGTTTGTGACAGAAACTGTGGTATTACAACAGAGAACAATGATCATGTATCAGGTTTGTGACAGAAACAGTGGTATAACAACAGAGAACAACGATCATGTATCAGGTTTGTGACAGTAGTATAACAACATAGAACAATGATCATGTATCAGGTTTGTGACAGTGGTATAACAACAGAGAACAACGATCATGTATCAGGTTTGTGACAGTAGTATAACAACATAGAACAATGATCATGTATCAGGTTTGTGACAGTAGTATAACAACAGAGAACAATGATCATGTATCAATTTTGTGACAGTGGTATAACAACAGAGAACAATGATCATGTATCAGGTTTGTGACAGAAACTGTGGTATAACAACAGAGAACAATGTTCATGTACCAAGTTTGTGACAGAAACTGTGGTATAACAACAGAGAACAACGATCATGTATCAGGTTTGTGACAGTAGTATAACAACATAGAACAACGATCATGTATCAGGTTTGTGACAGTAGTATAACAACATAGAACAATGATCATGTATCAAGTTTGTGACAGTGGTATAACAACAGAGAACAATGATCATGTATCAGGTTTGTGACAGTAGTATAACAACATAGAACAATGATCATGTATCAGGTTTGTGACAGTAGTATAACAACAGAGAACAACGATCATGTATCAGGTTTGTGACAGTAGTATAACAACATAGAACAATGATCATGTATCAGGTTTGTGACAGTAGTATAACAACATAGAACAATGATCATGTATCAGGTTTGTGACAGTGGTATAATAACAGAGAACAACGATCATGTATCAGGTTTGTGACAGTAGTATAACAACATAGAACAATGATCATGTATCAAGTTTGTGACAGTGGTATAACAACAGAGAACAACGATCATGTATCAGGTTTGTGACAGTAGTATAACAACATAGAACAATGATCATGTATCAGGTTTGTGACAGTGGTATAATAACAGAGAACAACGATCATGTATCTAGTAGTACTTACCGTCCCTCCTATTTTGGCTAGTTCTTGATCCAGTAAATCCAAATCAAACTCTGAGGAAACAAAAATGTTTAGGTCATTATTATACAGAGTCATATTAAAGTCAATGTTATAAACTGGTCATATTACGGAACAGAATAATCGAATTCAATTAACGGTGATTTTTTAATAGTTTAAGTCGATAACAAATTTTTTTATTGATCAATATTCTTTACAAACCTTTTTTTATGTTTGTTTTCATAAAAATTTGTTTTTCTATAATTATTTTAATAACTCGTGTTTTATATTACCAATCATGTATTATTTTATGAAATTATTTTTTTTTTAAAAAAGTGTTTACATTTAAAACAAAAACAAATCGTGTACATGTATACATCATGAGACAAGGATTTGGGAGGCAAACGAGACCAGGGTTATTGTCTATCAATGACTACATGAGACACTTGAGGTTAAAGTCACGTTGACTGGAGGTTAAAGTCACGTTGATTGGAGGTTATGATAGTAGCTGACTGATACATCTGTATCGAACAGATAGACATCAGTAGGCAGATGTTTGTAGCATGTTCGGACTTACAATGTAAGCTACATGTAAGACGCATGCAACGTTGTATTTAAGATGTAATGTAACAATGAATTATAAAAATGTAATAGATAAGTAACATTGAATTACAAAGTAGTAAGAGGCGTGTTCAAAGATGTATTTCAAGAAGTAATGGACATGTAGCAATGATTCTTACATGTAAGTGACAGTTAACAATGTATTTAACATGTAAAAGGAAGGTAGATATAAAAAAAGCTTCAGGTAAAAATGTTTCAATGAAATGTAATAAATGATGTCTAGAGCTTGAATTGTTCACGTAATGGAAGAAATGTGTAGGGGCAGGTCTAATAGACGTTAGCACGTTGTGTTGGTCACCACTGGCTATCTCGTGTACACTCAATAGACAGACATCAGCACACTTTGTTGTGACAAGTCAGACCTCACGGACACACGTCACATCTCACGGACACATCACGGACACATCATACCTCACGGACACATCAGACCTCACGGACACACGTCAGACCTCACGGACACACGTCAGACCTCACGGACACATCACGGACACACGTCAGACCTCACGGACACACGTCAGACATCACGGACACATCACGGACACATCAGACCTCACGGACACACGTCAGATCTCACGGACACACGTCAGATCTCACGGACACACGTCAGACCTCACGGACACACGTCAGACCTCACGGACACACGTCAGACCTCACGGACACACGTCAGACCTCACGGACACACGTCAGATCTCACGGACACATCACGGACACACGTCAGACCTCACGGACACACGTCAGACCTCACGGACACACGTCAGAACTCACGGACACACGTCAGATCTCACGGACACATCACGGACACACGTCAGACCTCACGGACACATCACGGACACACGTCAGACCTCACGGACACATCACGGACACACGTCAGACCTCACGGGCACATCATGGACACACGTCAGACCTCACGGACACACGTCAGACCTCACGGACACACGTCAGACCTCACGGACACATCACGGACACACATCAGACCTCACGGACAATCGTCAGGAGACACCCAGGAGACAGGAGACACCCAGGAGACAGGAGACACCCAGGAGACAGGAGACACCCAGGAGACAGGAGACACCCAGGAGACAGGAGACACCCAGGAGACAGGAGACACCCAGGAGACACCAAGGAGACAGGAGACACCCAGGAGACAGGAGACACCCAGGAGACACCAAGGAGAGACACCCAGGAGACAGGAGACACCAAGGAGACAGGAGACACAAAGGAGACAGGAGACACCGAGAGAGCCTCAAGTGAAACATCCCGGAGACAGGTGAGACCAACAAGACAGGTGAGACCAACAAGACAGCCGAGCTAGGTTTGTAACGGCTAATTAACTGGACAGGTAGTGAGATAGACGTCAGCACATCAATTAAGTGGCCCGGGGCTAAGGTCAAACAACCATATACCACCAGTGGTCAGACCTCAAACAACCAGATACCACCAGTGGTCAGACCTCAAACAACCAGATACCACCAGTGGTCAGACCTCAAACAACCATATACCACCAGTGGTCAGACCTCAAACAACCAGATACCACCAGTGGTCAGACCTCAAACAACCAGATACCACCAGTGGTCAGACCTCAAACAACAAGATACCACCAGTGGTCAGACCTCAAACAACCAGATACCACCAGTGGTCAGACCTCAAACAACCATATACTACAAATGGTCGCGTTACAACAACTCAGTTCGCTTTAGCCCAACCACAAAATGTCATGTTTTAATGATACAACCAAATACATAAGCACGCTAGTAGTTAACCTAAACGTGAGATGGTATTCTAATGAATGACCTTGTGATCTAATCCTCAGGCTAACCAGCACGGCAGGTAATAACAGATGCAACTTTCCCTACCTGAAAACCTCGTGATGTATTCATCGGGTCAAAAGTTAGAACAATTTCAACAGTGCACGCTCAACAAGTAAAGAAAGCAAAAGCCAAGGAAGGTTTACCTAGCGCAGAACACACATACCTCGCCTCCATGTAAGCCGTCGGGCCGACACAAGATAAGTGTCCTCGGTGAACCGCGGGGCACACGGGTGCTACACACGGGACAAATGTCTTTACACCGGCGTCACGCTTCAGTCCCCAGCCGCTGATGAGGACATATGCTTGAGGTGAACGCTTCCTGCCAGCCGACTTAAGAGGGGCCAACGAGACGGGATACAAATCATCCACTGCGAGACACCTGTACCATAGTCGACGCGCGGTCTAGCGACACTTGCAAAACGTTGGCTATTCATACCTTGCCCGCCGACTTTGAACAATATCACGCTGTTTCGTTTGGCCCAAAAAGACAACTTAGGTCCTGTATACACCTGAATATCTTCATGTTCAGTGGGCTAAATATAGACGCTGAGTGGGGGTTGTGAGGTGGGAGACGGTGTTAAAGTAGCGTGTTGTATAACGGGGTGTTGTCGTAAACTGATGGTGTACAGTGTCACACTGTGTTGTATAACGGGGTGTGATCGTAAACTGATGGTGTACAGTGTCACACTGTGTTGTATAACGGGGTGTGATCGTAAACTGATGGTGTACAGATGGGTGTCACACTGTGTTGTATAACGAGGTGGGATCGTAAACTGATGGTGTACAGTGTCACACTGTGTTGTATAACGGGGTGTGATCGTAAACTGATGGTGTACAGATGGGTGTCACACTGTGTTGTATAACGGGATGTGATCGTAAACTGATGGTGTACAGTGTCACACTGTGTTGTATAACGGGGTGTTGTTGTAAACTGATGGTGTACAGATGGGTGTCACACTGTGTTGTATAACGGGGTGTGATCGTAAACTGATGGTGTACAGTGTCACACTGTGTTGTATAACGGTGTGTGATCGTAAACTGATGGTGTACAGATGGGTGTCACACTGTGTTGTATAACGAGGTGTGATCGTAAACTGACGGTGTACAGTGTCACACTGTGTTGTATAACGGGGTGTGATCGTAAACTGATGGTGTACAGTGTCACACTGTGTTGTATAACGGGGTGTGATCGTAAACTGATGGTGTACAGATGGGTGTCACACTGTGTTGTATAACGAGGTGGGATCGTAAACTGATGGTGTACAGTGTCACACTGTGTTGTATAACGGGGTGTGATCGTAAACTGATGGTGTACAGATGGGTGTCACACTGTGTTGTATAACGGGATGTGATCGTAAACTGATGGTGTACAGTGTCACACTGTGTTGTATAACGGGGTGTTGTTGTAAACTGATGGTGTACAGATGGGTGTCACACTGTGTTGTATAACGGGGTGTGATCGTAAACTGATGGTGTACAGTGTCACACTGTGTTGTATAACGGGGTGTGATCGTAAACTGATGGTGTACAGATGGGTGTCACACTGTGTTGTATAACGAGGTGGGATCGTAAACTGATGGTGTACAGTGTCACACTGTGTTGTATAACGGGGTGTGATCGTAAACTGATGGTGTACAGATGGGTGTCACACTGTGTTGTATAACGGGATGTGATCGTAAACTGATGGTGTACAGTGTCACACTGTGTTGTATAACGGGGTGTTGTTGTAAACTGATGGTGTACAGATGGGTGTCACACTGTGTTGTATAACGGGGTGTGATCGTAAACTGATGGTGTACAGTGTCACACTGTGTTGTATAACGGTGTGTGATCGTAAACTGATGGTGTACAGATGGGTGTCACACTGTGTTGTATAACGAGGTGTGATCGTAAACTGACGGTGTACAGTGTCACACTGTGTTGTATAACGGGGTGTGATCGTAAACTGATGGTGTACAGTGTCACACTGTGTTGTATAACGGGGTGTGATCGTAAACTGATGGTGTACAGATGGGTGTCACACTGTGTTGTATAACGGGGTGTGATCGTAAACTGAGATAATTGTGAGATAATGGTGACATAGAAAAGATATTACTTATGTGGTGAGATTGAGGTATAAAACATATTGTGCATATGGTGAGATAAGGGTGTCATATAGAAGAGATCTTTTATTTCTGGTGAGATAAGGATGACGTATGGGACTTAGTCTACATATGCTGACATAACATTCACCACACACAGTTCTTTCTTTTAAATAACGACATAACAGAAAACAAATCGCTTACAAAAAGTTGACATAATGTTCACTTACATAGCAGGTTTAACATACGCTACACGCGCAGCATATGTTGTACATAATGGCCATACATGGTGGAATAGTCACCGCATACGAACAGGGTATTTAACATAACAAAGCTGTAGTAATCACATATGGGGAAACGTGTTTTATACGGCGCTATAAACCTCAACAAAGGCTGGTAAGGTGTTGGAGATAGTTGAGATCGATGGGTCGTCTCTTACCTGTGGTCTAGTATTGGGACATGGTTAGACATGTGGTTGTAGGAATACTGGAAGGTTTGTTAAACCACACATTTTCGGGGCTTTGTTAAACCACACATTTTGGGGGCTTTGTTAAACCATAGATTGTGTATACATTGGAGCGTGTGTTAAACCACATATTGTGTAGACATTAGAGCGTGTGTTAAACCACATGTAGTAGGCACACTGAACGTGTGTTAACCAGATTGTTGGGACATTGGAGCGTGTGTTAAACCAAGGTAGTAGCGACATTGGAACGTGTGTTAAACCACAAATTGTAGGGACAATGTTCTACAAATATTATAAAGACAGTTCAACCAAGGCGTGTAGAGGCTAGTACCGCCACAACAACACCAACATACAACCTAGGTGTGTGGCCGCGGTATACCAACAACACCAACCTTCAACCTACGTGTGTAGCCGCGACTCATCACAACAACAGCACAGGTAAAAGTACTTGACGCGGACTACAGCACTAAGCACTGAACAAACTTTGCCCCGACAGAAACCTTATCTCCCGTCTTAGGTTGCCACTAGACCGACAACGTTCCACAAGCTACAGTCAAAGAAATCTTCTCTAGAGCCGGCGGCAAGACATAATGCTACAGCCACAACTAGAGCACTGGTAGACTGACAGTTTTAGTCGTCAGCACAACATAAACATAATGCTACACTACACGTACAACTAAAAAATGTACAGTCTTAGTCGTCAACACAACATAAACATAATGCTACACTACACCTACAACTATAAAAACTACTGATAGTTTTAGACATCAACACAACATGAACATAATGCTACACTACACCTACAACTAAAAAACTGACAGTTTTAGACATCAACACAACATGAACATAATGCTACACTACACCTACAAATAAAAATCTAGTTTACTGACAGTTTTAGTCGAACACATTTTAAAATAGGGTTGAGAGACGGCTGCCAAGAAACGTTGAAGACGAACTGCACCCGGTGAACTAGGATTCACCTGTAAAACGCGCACAAGGTATTTCTACTCACTCGCAGTCAAGGCCTGTAGTAGAAGCTTGTAGGTCAAATGCTTGGTACAGTACAGATTGTAGGTCAAATGGTTGGTACAGTACAGCTTGTAGCTCAAACGGTCGGTACAGTACAGATTGTAGGTCAAACGGTCGGTACAGTACAGATTGTAGGTCAAACGGTCGGTACAGTACAGATTGTAGGTCAAACGGTCGGTACAGTACAGATTGTAGGTCAAATGGTTGGTACAGTACAGCTTGTAGGTCAAATGGTTGGTACAGTACAGCTTGTAGCTCAAACGGGCGGTACAGTACAGATTGTAGGTCAAACGGTCGGTACAGTATAGATTGTAGGTCAAACGGTCGGTACAGTATAGATTGTAGGTCAAACGGTCGGTACAGTACAGATTGTAGGTCAAATGGTCGGTACAGTACAGATCAAATTATCGGTACAGTCTATAAAAGATTGTAGTTGAAATAGTACAGTGCAGACTATATCAGATTGTAATTCAAAGGGTTGATACAGAGTCTATAAAATATTGAAGGTCAAACGGTACAGTACAGTCTATAAACGATAACAGATTGTGCGTCAAAAGGTTGGTTACAGCAACAACAATACAATTTATGTCCCACCGAATATCTGAAGTACGTCAGTCTATTTACTTTCTCTCTCCAAACTCCAAAACTCGACTAAATGTGTAAGCTTGCAGCTATTACAGATACAATCAAGCAAATACAAGCCAGTTGACATCAAATATGTAAACATCTCTCCATCATTCACGTCATATTGTGCGGACTGTAAACCTGGATATACAATAGGGCCAAGACGTGTAACAATGTATTCTTCCATTCCTTTGTGTGAGCAGTTTCAAACATGACATGTAAAGAATGCTCCTGTTCAGGAAGTTTGTAGATTGTCTTCCCATCCTAAGAAGGGTAAGCCTGAGGTGATGATCATTTATTTAAAGCGGAATCTTCGGGTGAACTTGTTCATTGAAATTGTCTTTTACAACATCAGCAACAATCGCAGCCATCAGGGGATGTTTGTGTTGGGTTGGGTAAGATGGCGTGGGATACCAAAGACAGATAAATAAATAAATAAATATATATATATATATATATATATATATATATATATATATATATATATATATATATATATATATATATATATATATATAAAATCCAGTTTTGAAACAAGTTTGTAACATTTTGTTTTGTTTCTTATCACATCTATATATAGCACTTGGTAAAATGTAATCACTGTGTAATAATGGTAAGAGTTATGACCACAGTATGTAGCCATGGCGGATTTAGAACTGAAGGTGTGTACATCTCGAAAAACAAGAAGAAAAAAATCGAGTTCGAACAGACGGGTACTGGGACAGCGATGTAAATATAACTTTTTACTGCCTGGGGTGGAGCAGCGATGTAAATATAACTGACTGCCTGAGGTGGAGCAGCGATGTAAATATAACTGACTGCCTGGGGTGGAGCAGCGATGTAAATATAACTGACTGCCTGGGGTGGAGCAGCGATGTAAATATAACTGACTGCCTGGGGTGGAGCAGCGATGTAAATATAACTGACTGCCTGGGGTGGAGCAGCGATGTAAATATAACTTTTTACTGCCTGGGGTGGAGCAGCGATGTAAATATAACTTTTTACTGCCTGGGGTGGAGCAGCGATGTAAATATAACTGACTGCCTGGGGTGGGGGCATGCGGTTCTCATGAAATGTGCACTGGAATTCCAATGACATACCAACGATAATACAGCGATACTTTGCCAACAAACAAAAACAACATAACAATTGCCAACAGAACAACAACTGCCAAGGGAACAACTACCGTAATAAAACCTTAAACCCTTGTTCAGCCAAGCGCATTAGCTTTTATCTAAATATACAGTTAAGGAAAGAACAAAAATGTTCACAACGCTAATGGATGAACAAAAATGTTCAGAAAGGTAAGGAAAGAATAAAATGTTCACAACGGTAAGGAAAGAATAAAATGTTCACAACGGTAAGGAAAGAATAAAATGTTCACAACGGTAAGGAAAGAATAAAATGTTCACAACGAAAGAATAAAAATGTTCACAACGGTAAGGAAAGAATGAAAATGTTCACAACGGTAAAGAAAGAATAAAAATGTTCACAACGGTTAAGAAAGAATAAAATGTTCACAACGGTTAAGAAAGAATAAAATGTTCACAACGAAAGAATAAAAATGTTCACGACGACGTAAAGACGACTTCTTTAAATCAACGTCCAGCCGATGTTATATCACGCCATAAAACGATTGTCTTAAATGAACAAAGCATACAATAAAAATTCCCTTTGAAGACACCGGCGCTTGATTGGTTGGCCAAGTGCGCCATACAATTAGAGAAAACAAGCGAATAAAGTCAACTTTAATATTCATCCAGCTTGTTTGACGGGAATCTTTCTCTTAAAGACAGCGCGGGTTTGTCGTTACAGTCACGTCTGGTCTATGGCATCAAGAGCATTAAATCCGGTAAATGTTGATTAGATTAAGCTAATTACTTTAATACACAATACATTCGCCTGTATATTGTGGATGTTATGTCTGTGATCTAAGCCAGTGGTTTGTTGAATCTAGTGGTCCATACAGTTGGAAGTGTATGCTACAGATTGATATCTTAGTCAAGGCTTGTTTTAGCTTTGTTTATCAGATTGTTTGAATATTTATTACCGAAAGATGTTTACGTCTGTTTAAAAAACAGTGTAATGTATGCGCCATTCCGCTTCAATTACCTACCCGCCTCTCAGCACGCTTCTTGGTCAGAGGTCACAGTTCACAGTTCACGGCCCATGCTATCCTGAGACGTTTGTTTACATTTGTTCCATTGGAGAGTCGGATAAGAAAACACAAAGAGCCGGATACACATTTTTGTGACGTGATTTTAAAATAATTTACTGTTGCTTATGTATAGGTCGGATAGTCAGAAGTGATCTAGCACTTGAATGGCCTTATAATCATCTGTTTATTAATTCGTCGGTATTAGAATTAAAGTTTGTGTTAATCAATTGTTATAAGTAATCGGCTTAATAATATAAGTCATCTCGTCCAGGTGTACGTACACGTGATCAGCGCTACACTCGGACAGCGTTACATATTTGACTAACTGTATAGTGGCGTGACGACATATTTTTTACATATATATTTTATTTTTTAATTATATCACAATATATGTCTGTTCTGTGGTAAATCACTTATTTTCTTAGTAATGTTTATATTAAGGAAAGCCAGTTTATTTTATATTTATATTATTTATTTACTTTGGTGCATCTAAATACTAAAATATTTCTTTTATTCTACGGAAAGTTTCGCTAACGAAAATACTGTTGCGCTGAAGAACATGACTAAAATAATACAAGGTTGCTGGACTGATACTACAATGTTGCTGCACTACCTGACTGATACTAAAATAAGGTTGGACAACATGACTGATACTAAAATAAGGTTGGACAACATGACTGATACTAAAATATGGCTGGACAACATGACTGATACTACAATGTTGCTGCACTACCTGACTGATACTAAAATATGGTTGGACAACATGATTGATACTAAAATATGGCTGGACAACATGACTGATACTACAAGGGTTGCTGATCTAGCATGAACGATATATAGCCTTGCTAGAAACAAAAAAAACAATGTGACATACACTATTAGCGCAATTAAGACCTGGGGTCGTTGTGTAACAAGCCCCACCCCCACACACAGAAGCAACACATTATCTCATCCCGACACACCCCCCCCACACACACACACATGTGACTTAACTGATGAACAGCGTGTATCACCGGCCTATCTATCCCCCCCCCAACATATGACTTAACTGATGAACAACGTGTATCACCGGACTATCTCCCCCCCCCCCCCCCCCAACATGTGACTTAACTGATGAACAGCGTGTATCACCGGCCTATCTATCCCCAACATATGACTTAACAGCGTGTATCTCCGGCCTATCTATCCCCAACGCTAGCACGTGAGAACAATGGAAGCCGCTCCGTGTCCGTCACGCCAGCCCTGACATCCGAGTTGTCCCGAGAGGTGGCGAGGGTGCCGCGAGGTGACACGACCCTCGTCAGGACGGTACCGGCATTCAACCCGTTTTGACAGGCGGGCTGGGTGCCACTCAACCTATGCATTAGAAACAGAATGACTGGAGGACTGAAGGCGCTTTAAGGCCGCATGTAATGGTCCCAGTGTCAGGGTTGATCATTTGAGATGCTGCATCTTTCATGAGAGTAGTCCAAGCGTCTCTCTAGACACTAGAGTCCATCACATCATACAAACTTTCATGCACAGCTTCAATGCTGTGTGACACTATAGAGACCATCACTTCATACAGGGAAATACAAACTTTCATGCACAACTTCAATGCTGTGTGACACTATAGAGACCATCATTTCATACAAACTTTCATGCACAACTTCAATGCTGTGTACAGAGCTGTTCTCAGTGGCGTCGCTAGGTCGGGTGACACCCGGTGCGGCACCTAATGGTGTCACCCCCACCCACCCCCAACCAAAAAGTATCAGTATATATATATATATATATATATATATATATATATATATATATATATATATATATATATATATATATATATATATATATAGCTGTATGTAAAGTTGTTTTCTCTATAATTAGCAGGTTTACGTCCAGGTGCCACCCGCTCCCCCATATCGAAATCTTCGAATTGCCCCTAATAAGAAATTTTAAATCTAATTAATCATTAATTAAACTGGCAAAAAGCGTTTTAAGCACAATTTTTTTTTGTGTCTTAGTGTCACCCCACAAAATGGTGTCACCGGGTGCGGTCCGCACCCCCCCCCCCCACCCACGCCTCTGGCTGTGCTCAAGCAAGAAAACAGAAATCGGCTATTTTAAAAAGATATCACGGGATTTGGTGGCTAGTCTGTAACCAATAGAAAGGAAGAACGGTAGTCACGTGTCAAACATGGGCGCCGCAAGATTTTTAAAAATGTGTGGTGGGTGGGGTTGGGACTGTCGCCAGCCCGTCAACCAGGATTGGGAGAGATCAGTTGGGTTGTGCCATTAAAACATTGACATAATCCCTAATTAATTATTAACTTTTAGATGATCCATTTAATAGAAGCTGAATAGAAAAAAACGTCACACAATCACGGGACTAAAGAGATAAATCCGTAGAGCACTACAGGCAAACATAAGCCGGGTCATTAGAGGCACACATAACGCGGGTCACTTGAGGTCCGTATAACCCGGGTCACTTGAGTCCGTATAACCCGGGTCAAGTGAAGTCCGTATAACCCGGGTCACTTTAGGCACCACACACATAACCCGGGTCACTTTAGGCACTACAAACATAACACGGGTCACTAGAGGCACACCTATCAAGGTCACTTGAGACCCACATAACCCGGATGACGACCCCCGTCCAATTAAAACAACCGTCTCATGTTACTAGCCGAGCATACACAAGTGCTCTCATTGTGAAACTTTAGCCTTCAACCTGTGCTATCCTTGCTAGCCGCCGCAGTTTTATATCGGCGAGTGATAAATGTGAATCGAGTCGATCCATCAGAATTATCTTCCCTTTCTATAATTGCAACAACATGCGTTCGGGTATATTGCGAGTGTTAGATTTTTTAAATAATTAAAATAGTTTTATTTGTGTTTTCACGTGTTTGGATCACCAAATGGATTATCACATCATTAACATTCACCTAGCTTAGACTATTATCAAAGGTATGTCGTCACTCATTACGTCAAGTGAGAAATCAATGAGGCAGAGAATAGATGAAAGAGTAGACGAAAAAATTAGAATGGCTTACATCAAAGAGTTATCTCCAGGATCAGGTGTATCGCCTGCATGTTTGAATGTGACCTAACGTGTAGCAAGCTGAGTGGAACATGGGATAGAGAATTTTAAGTGGCAGCCCATCCGACTGGAACATGCATCAAAGTTAGCCCTTTCTGTGGCTAGTGTGTGGGCCCATCCATCAGGGACAGGCATCAATGTTAGCCCTTTCTGTGGCTAGTGTGTGGGCTCATCAAACAGGAACATGCATCAAAGTTAGCCCTTTCTGTGGCTAGTGTGTAGGCCCATACATATATAACAGTATCAAAGTTAGCCCTTTCTGTGCCTAGTGTGTAGGCCCATCAACCGGGGACAGGCATCAAAGTTAGCCCTTTCTGTGGCTAGTGTGAAGGCCCATACATATATAACAGGCATCAAAGTTAGCCCTTTCTGTGGCTAGTGTGAAGGCCCATACATATATAACAGGCATCAAAGTTAGCCCTTTCTGTGGCTAGTGTGTAGGCCCATACATATATAACAGGCATCAAAGTTAGCCCTTTCTGTGGCTAGTGTGTAGGCCCATACATATATAACAGTATCAAAGTTAGCCCTTTCTGTGCCTAGTGTGTAGGCCCATCAAACAGGGACAGGCATCAAAGTAAGCCCTTTCTGTGGCTAGTGTATAGGCCCATCCATATATAACAGTATTAAAGTTAGCTCTTTCTGTAGGTCGAGAAAGCCCATCCAACTTGAGCAAATAATTAGCCTTCCGTGTGATATAGTGTGTAAGCCCATCGAACTAGATCAACATTTGGCCATCTAGTAAGGCACCCCATCGAACTAGATCAACATTTGGCCGTCTGACTAGTAAGGCACCACATCGAACTAGATCAACAGTTGGCCATCTAGTAAGGCACCCCATCGAACTAGATCAACATTTGGCCATCTAGTAAGGCACCACATCGAACTAGATCAACATTTGGCCATCTAGTAGGCACCCCATGGAACTAGATCAACACGACGATAGGACGTGGCCCTTTGAGTAAATAATATGTAAGCTTATCGATCGGCCCTACCCGGCGCAATGTTCTATCATTCATCACTGAGATCTCTTGTCAACATCAACAACAAACATTTACCCAGAAACAAAATCTTCACCGAAGACTTCAACCTTAGGCATGCTCTATGCTCACACCTCCTGCTATACCTACTGGCCTGGTACTTCTTCAAACACATATAGTAATTTTTTTTTCAGAATATCAATTTTAAGATAACTTTTTTTTTAAATTGAATTCCCAAAACGTAACTAAACGTAAAAGAAATGGTTGATTTAATTCCAATCCGAATTCTCGACCACCATTTCAAGCAGACGGCGATCCGCGTGAAAGTCGTTACCGCCAACCACGTGATGAACGTCTCCACTAGCTGTATGACCAATCAGTTTCTTATCGCTGGTCAAGGCAAAAATAATCAAAAGTTAGCTTGAGAAGATGGAACGGCTAGATGAACTTGTCGAGCTTGGCACACAGAGTCTTCGAGATTTTTTTTTTTCGTAAACCCACGCCACTGGGATGTAGAGGTTGGCCGATCTATATGGGAAATATAGATTTACTTAGGGCATTGACTACAATCTATAGGAGAAATACAGATTTACTTAGGGCATTGACTACAATCTATAGGGGAAATACAGATTTACTTTGGGCATTGACTGCAATCTATAGGAGAAATACAGATTTACTTAGGGCATTGACTGCAATCTATAGGGGAAATACAGATTTACTTAGGGCATTGACTGCAATCTATAGGGGAAATACAGATTTACTTAGGGCATTGACTACAATCTATAGGGGAAATACAGATTTACTTTGGGCATAGACTGCAATCTATAGGAGAAATACAGATTTACTTAGGGCATAGACTACAATCTATAGGAGAAATACAGATTTACTTAGGGCATAGACTACAATCTATAGGAGAAATACAGATTTACTTAGGGCATAGACTGCAATCTATAGGAGAAATACAGATTTACTTAGGGCATAGGCTACAATCTATAGGAGAAATACAGATTTACTTAAGGCATAGACTGCAATCTATAGGAGAAATACAGATTTACTTAGGGCATAGACTGCAATCTATAGGGGAAATACAGATTTACTTAGGGCATAGACTACAATCTATAGGGGAAATACAGATTTACTTAGGGCATATGCTGCAATCAAGAGGAGAAATAGAAAAACAGAGCACCCTTTAAATATTTTTTTAAAGAAAAGAATGTGCGATTATGTCTTTTTATATGCTCCAAAAAAACGTCATCTGGAGATGTGTAGTATTGCGCCATTTCACGTCATGTAGTATAAAACGTCATGGGCTATGATACGTCATGTGGTATTAAACGTCACGGGTAATTATTAGTCACGTGGTATGGATTTGTCATGGGATTGGGCAAATCTTGTGGTATATGTCATTTGATGTACACATCATGTGGTATACGTCATATGGCATGTTACGGCCTGTGACGTTTATTTGAATGCGATTATTTTAACACGTGCTGTTTTTTACCCCCTCCCCCCCTCCTTTTTTCACGTTATCCTACACACATCTATATAACATAGACAACTGTACGCCAGCGAAGAGAGCAAGCATTTGTTTATGTGGATGGGAGCAGGAAACTGGCGTGACCTCTACACACCAGCCAGTGTCACGTTACTGCTGCTCTGACTCCGGGGGTAGCAGGCGGCACCAGGAACAATAGCACGTACATCTGCTGGGAGGTGGGGGGGGGGAGACGGGAGCATGATTCAATACTGAAACCGAATCAGGACAGGCCGACCCAACGTGGTGCGCCGTCTTATCAATCTAATCAAGAGCGACTTGAGACTGCGAGATTAGCATTGATCATGGCATCCAGCGCAACTTTTAGGTGCCATCATTTATAAACAAAGGCGTTTACTGGCTGGGAGGAAAATTGCTTGAGACACATACAATTTGTTCTTCAAAGTGCGGCCTGTGCCTCGTTACCAATTAAATATATCAATATAAGATATCATTTTTGGCTACAGAAAACGATATATATATATATATATATATATATATATATATATATATATATATATATATATATATATATATATATATATATATATATATATATATATATACATTATAAGTTGTGTGAGGACAAAAAATACAAGCAAAAGCAATTCCCATTTGAACAGGTACTGGTAAAGTAAAAAAAAACACGAAATAGATCTCTAAAAGTTTTTGCTGAACATCGCTGAAGTAATCTTGGTACGTTACAGGTGAACAACCAGCAATAAAAAATAAGTGCCGCTAGTAGCTGCTAGCGGGTAGTTACAGCTAGAAGACAGCTAACAGCTAGAGTTACAGCTAGCAAACAGCGATAGTTACGGCTAGCAGCTAGTTACAGCCTTCATACAACAATTGTTATTTTTTTAAAGCTGGACAATAGATGGGGATCTCTACCATATCCATCACCCCCTCCTCCCCCCCCCCCCCTCCTATAAGTACTAAAACAGTAAATGTACAATGTACAAGAAGTGGAGAAATAAAAGAAAGAACCCACATCACACGAGACAGTGGAAGAAATAAAACTTTCCCTGTATTCCTGTAGAGAAGACAGAAATAAAAGATAGGTGTATGCAATATTAAGTGGCGAAAGGGCGGGAGCAGTGCCAGCGAGGGCAGGCAGAAATTGGCCAAATTGTTATTCTATGAAATTTGAACATCACATCGTTACACGCAGCAGCACATGGAGAAGATAAATGGCCTTTCTCTACATCGTGGACGGGACATGCGCAGATAACTCGGCCTTTATGGAAACAAACTGATCTCGCGTTGAAACCAAACCTGACCGCGGTCCGGCTAAACCAATTGAGGGGTCGCTGTATGGGAGCCTGGGTTACAAGAGCCCGGGTCATTAGCATTCAACATTTACATACATTTGTCTTTTAATAACAGGGTTACGGATGGGGGAGGTGAATAACGGGAGAGATTTGTCACTGGGTTCGCGCCGGGAAGTCTGTCTGTGAGGCAGGCAGATAAGAAAGTCTGCAAGTACAGATTTTTAAACAGCCTGCATACGTTACCGAGAAGACAGAAATCAATGGCTTTAAATGTCAAGAAATCAGAAAATGAACTTACACAGTGAAAAAAAAATCAATATAACTGTCTTTCTACAACAGCATGTGAGAAGTTTAGTTCTGTTGGGCACATTTGTTCTGCGACATTTTGCTCCATAACAAGGCATTGTTCATATAAGCCGCAATGTGGCGTGGATTAGATACCGACACTTAGACAAGTTTAGTTTAATAATATGATCACAGATCTTTTGAGCAAGTGCTGGCAAAGGTAAACATTGAATCAGCTGCTGTGACAATCAGACGCAGGCACAAAGAAAAGTTAGAGAAACAATCGGGAATCTCAAACTCTCAAGTACCGCCGACATTTTCGCGGTTCCCTCCCTTTTTTCCCTTTCAAAGCGGCCATGAAGATAAGTTGGGCCGGGAGGGTAGGGGGAGGACTGTAGGTATGCGTTCACACGGGAGAAGGAGGCGTTGATGTGAAACACATGCCGTCCTACTCCAGGCAAACCCAGCTCTTCAGCTATCTACAGCAGCGCCATAGACAGGGATGGCGCTATTCTCCCAGCCACTGGGACCTAACAAATATGTCTTTACAAAACTCTAACCACAGACCAGTGATGGCGCTATTCTCCCAGCCACTGGGACCTAACAAATATGTCTTTACAAAACTCTAACCACAGACCAGGGATGGCGCTATTCTCCCAGCCACTGGGACCTAACAAATATGTCTTTACAAAACTCTAACCAGGGATGGCGCTATTCTCCCAGCCACTGGGACCTAACAAATATGTCTTTACAAAACTCTAACCACAGACCAGGGATGGTGCTATTCTCCCAGCCACTGGGACCTAACAAATATGTCTTTACAAAACTCTAACCAGGGATGGCGCTATTCTCCCAGCCACTGGGACCTGACAAATATGTCTTTACAAAACTCTAACCAGGGATGGCGCTATTCTCCCAGCCACTGGGACCTAACAAATATGTCTTTACAAAACTCTAACCACAGACCAGGGATGGCGCTATTCTCCCAGCCACTGGGACCTAACAAATATGTCTTTACAAAACTCTAACCAGGGATGGCGCTATTCTCCCAGCCACTGGGACCTAACAAATATGTCTTTACAAAACTCTAACCAGGGATGGCGCTATTCTCCCAGCCACTGGGACCTAACAAATATGTCTTTACAAAACTCTAACCAGGGATGGCGCTATTCTCCCAGCCACTGGGACCTAACAAATATGTCTTTACAAAACTCTAACCACAGACCAGGGATGGTGCTATTCTCCCAGCCACTGGGACCTAACAAATATGTCTTTACAAAACTCTAACCAGGGATGGCGCTATTCTCCCAGCCACTGGGACCTGACAAATATGTCTTTACAAAACTCTAACCAGGGATGGCGCTATTCTCCCAGCCACTGGGACCTAACAAATATGTCTTTACAAAACTCTAACCAGGGATGGCGCTATTCTCCCAGCCACTGGGACCTAACAAATATGTCTTTACAAAACTCTAACCACAGACCAGGGATGGCGCTATTCTCCCAGCCACTGGGACCTAACAAATATGTCTTTACAAAACTCTAACCACAGACCAGGGATGGCGCTATTCTCCCAGCCACTGGGACCTAACAAATATGTCTTTACAAAACTCTAACCACAGACCAGGGATGGCGCTATTCTCCCAGCCACTGGGAACTAACAAATATGTCTTTACAAAACTCTAACCAGGGATGGTGCTATTCTCCCAGCCACTGGGACCTAACAAATATGTCTTTACAAAACTCTAACCAGGGATGGCGCTATTCTCCCAGCCACTGGGACCTAACAAATATGTCTTTACAAAACTCTAACCAGGGATGGCGCTATTCTCCCAGCCACTGGGACCTAACAAATATGTCTTTACAAAACTCTAACCAGGGATGGCGCTATTCTCCCAGCCACTGGGACCTAACAAATATGTCTTTACAAAACTCTAACCAGGGATGGCGCTATTCTCCCAGCCACTGGGACCTAACAAATATGTCTTTACAAAACTCTAACCAGGGATGGCGCTATTCTCCCAGCCACTGGGACCTAACAAATATGTCTTTACAAAACTCTAACCAGGGATGGCGCTATTCTCCCAGCCACTGGGACCTAACAAATATGTCTTTACAAAACTCTAACCAGGGATGGCGCTATTCTCCCAGCCACTGGGACCTAACAAATATGTCTTTACAAAACTCTAACCACAGACCAGGGATGGTGCTATTCTCCCAGCCACTGGGACCTAACAAATATGTCTTTACAAAACTCTAACCAGGGATGGCGCTATTCTCCCAGCCACTGGGACCTAACAAATATGTCTTTACAAAACTCTAACCACAGACCAGGGATGGCGCTATTCTCCCAGCCACTGGGACCTAACAAATATGTCTTTACAAAACTCTAACCACAGACCAGGGATGTCGCTATTCTCCCAGCCACTGGGACCTAACAAATATGTCTTTACAAAACTCTAACCAGGGATGGCGCTATTCTCCCAGCCACTGGGACCTAACAAATATGTCTTTACAAAACTCTAACCACAGACCAGGGATAGCGCTATTCTCCCAGCCACTGGGACCTAACAAATATGTCTTTACAAAACTCTAACCAGGGATGGCGCTATTTTCCCTGCCACTGGGACCTAACAAATATGTCTTTACAAAACTCTAACCAGGGATGGCGCTATTCTCCCAGCCACTGGGACCTGACAAATATGTCTTTACAAAACTCTAACCAGGGATGGCGCTATTCTCCCAGCCACTGGGACCTAACAAATATGTCTTTACAAAACTCTAACCACAGACCAGTGATGGCGCTATTCTCCCAGCCACTGGGACCTAACAAATATGTCTTTACAAAACTCTAACCACAGACCAGGGATGGCGCTATTCTCCCAGCCACTGGGACCTAACAAATATGTCTTTACAAAACTCTAACCAGGGATGGCGCTATTCTCCCAGCCACTGGGACCTAACAAATATGTCTTTACAAAACTCTAACCACAGACCAGGGATGGTGCTATTCTCCCAGCCACTGGGACCTAACAAATATGTCTTTACAAAACTCTAACCAGGGATGGCGCTATTCTCCCAGCCACTGGGACCTGACAAATATGTCTTTACAAAACTCTAACCAGGGATGGCGCTATTCTCCCAGCCACTGGGACCTAACAAATATGTCTTTACAAAACTCTAACCAGGGATGGCGCTATTCTCCCAGCCACTGGGACCTAACAAATATGTCTTTACAAAACTCTAACCAGGGATGGCGCTATTCTCCCAGCCACTGGGACCTAACAAATATGTCTTTACAAAACTCTAACCACAGACCAGGGATGGTGCTATTCTCCCAGCCACTGGGACCTAACAAATATGTCTTTACAAAACTCTAACCAGTGATGGCGCTATTCTCCCAGCCACTGGGACCTGACAAATATGTCTTTACAAAACTCTAACCACAGACCAGGGATGGCGCTATTCTCCCAGCCACTGGGACCTAACAAATATGTCTTTACAAAACTCTAACCACAGACCAGGGATGGCGCTATTCTCCCAGCCACTGGGACCTAACAAATATGTCTTTACAAAACTCTAACCAGGGATGGCGCTATTTTCCCTGCCACTGGGACCTAACAAATATGTCTTTACAAAACTCTAACCAGGGATGGCGCTATTCTCCCAGCCACTGGGACCTGACAAATATGTCTTTACAAAACTCTAACCAGGGATGGCGCTATTCTCCCAGCCACTGGGACCTAACAAATATGTCTTTACAAAACTCTAACCACAGACCAGTGATGGCGCTATTCTCCCAGCCACTGGGACCTAACAAATATGTCTTTACAAAACTCTAACCACAGACCAGGGATGGCGCTATTCTCCCAGCCACTGGGACCTAACAAATATGTCTTTACAAAACTCTAACCAGGGATGGCGCTATTCTCCCAGCCACTGGGACCTAACAAATATGTCTTTACAAAACTCTAACCACAGACCAGGGATGGCGCTATTCTCCCAGCCACTGGGACCTAACAAATATGTCTTTACAAAACTCTAACCAGGGATGGCGCTATTTTCCCTGCCACTGGGACCTAACAAATATGTCTTTACAAAACTCTAACCAGGGATGGCGCTATTCTCCCAGCCACTGGGACCTGACAAATATGTCTTTACAAAACTCTAACCAGGGATGGCGCTATTCTCCCAGCCACTGGGACCTAACAAATATGTCTTTACAAAACTCTAACCACAGACCAGTGATGGCACTATTCTCCCAGCCACTGGGACCTAACAAATATGTCTTTACAAAACTCTAACCACAGACCAGGGATGGCGCTATTCTCCCAGCCACTGGGACCTAACAAATATGTCTTTACAAAACTCTAACCACAGACCAGGGATGGCGCTATTCTCCCAGCCACTGGGACCTAACAAATATGTCTTTACAAAACTCTAACCACAGACCAGGGATGGCGCTATTCTCCCAGCCACTGGGACCTAACAAATATGTCTTTACAAAACTCTAACCAGGGATGGCGCTATTCTCCCAGCCACTGGGACCTGACAAATATGTCTTTACAAAACTCTAACCAGGGATGGCGCTATTCTCCCAGCCACTGGGACCTAACAAATATGTCTTTACAAAACTCTAACCAGGGATGGCGCTATTCTCCCAGCCACTGGGACCTAACAAATATGTCTTTACAAAACTCTAACCACAGACCAGGGATGGTGCTATTCTCCCAGCCACTGGGACCTAACAAATATGTCTTTACAAAACTCTAACCAGGGATGGCGCTATTCTCCCAGCCACTGGGACCTGACAAATATGTCTTTACAAAACTCTAACCAGGGATGGCGCTATTCTCCCAGCCACTGGGACCTAACAAATATGTCTTTACAAAACTCTAACCAGGGATGGCGCTATTCTCCCAGCCACTGGGACCTAACAAATATGTCTTTACAAAACTCTAACCACAGACCAGGGATGGCGCTATTCTCCCAGCCACTGGGACCTAACAAATATGTCTTTACAAAACTCTAACCACAGACCAGGGATGGCGCTATTCTCCCAGCCACTGGGACCTAACAAATATGTCTTTACAAAACTCTAACCACAGACCAGGGATGGCGCTATTCTCCCAGCCACTGGGACCTAACAAATATGTCTTTACAAAACTCTAACCAGGGATGGTGCTATTCTCCCAGCCACTGGGACCTAACAAATATGTCTTTACAAAACTCTAACCAGGGATGGCGCTATTCTCCCAGCCACTGGGACCTAACAAATATGTCTTTACAAAACTCTAACCAGGGATGGCGCTATTCTCCCAGCCACTGGGACCTAACAAATATGTCTTTACAAAACTCTAACCAGGGATGGCGCTATTCTCCCAGCCACTGGGACCTAACAAATATGTCTTTACAAAACTCTAACCAGGGATGGCGCTATTCTCCCAGCCACTGGGACCTAACAAATATGTCTTTACAAAACTCTAACCAGGGATGGCGCTATTCTCCCAGCCACTGGGACCTAACAAATATGTCTTTACAAAACTCTAACCAGGGATGGCGCTATTCTCCCAGCCACTGGGACCTAACAAATATGTCTTTACAAAACTCTAACCAGGGATGGCGCTATTCTCCCAGCCACTGGGACCTAACAAATATGTCTTTACAAAACTCTAACCACAGACCAGGGATGGTGCTATTCTCCCAGCCACTGGGACCTAACAAATATGTCTTTACAAAACTCTAACCAGGGATGGCGCTATTCTCCCAGCCACTGGGACCTAACAAATATGTCTTTACAAAACTCTAACCACAGACCAGGGATGGCGCTATTCTCCCAGCCACTGGGACCTAACAAATATGTCTTTACAAAACTCTAACCACAGACCAGGGATGTCGCTATTCTCCCAGCCACTGGGACCTAACAAATATGTCTTTACAAAACTCTAACCAGGGATGGCGCTATTCTCCCAGCCACTGGGACCTAACAAATATGTCTTTACAAAACTCTAACCACAGACCAGGGATGGCGCTATTCTCCCAGCCACTGGGACCTAACAAATATGTCTTTACAAAACTCTAACCAGGGATGGCGCTATTTTCCCTGCCACTGGGACCTAACAAATATGTCTTTACAAAACTCTAACCAGGGATGGCGCTATTCTCCCAGCCACTGGGACCTGACAAATATGTCTTTACAAAACTCTAACCAGGGATGGCGCTATTCTCCCAGCCACTGGGACCTAACAAATATGTCTTTACAAAACTCTAACCAGGGATGGCGCTATTCTCCCAGCCACTGGGACCTAACAAATATGTCTTTACAAAACTCTAACCACAGACCAGGGATGGCGCTATTCTCCCAGCCACTGGGACCTAACAAATATGTCTTTACAAAACTCTAACCAGGGATGGCGCTATTCTCCAAGCCACTGGGACCTAACAAATATGTCTTTACAAAACTCTAACCACAGACCAGGGATGGTGCTATTCTCCCAGCCACTGGGACCTAACAAATATGTCTTTACAAAACTCTAACCAGGGATGGCGCTATTCTCCCAGCCACTGGGACCTGACAAATATGTCTTTACAAAACTCTAACCAGGGATGGCGCTATTCTCCCAGCCACTGGGACCTAACAAATATGTCTTTACAAAACTCTAACCAGGGATGGTGCTATTCTCCCAGCCACTGGGACCTAACAAATATGTCTTTACAAAACTCTAACCAGTGATGGCGCTATTCTCCCAGCCACTGGGACCTGACAAATATGTCTTTACAAAACTCTAACCACAGACCAGGGATGGCGCTATTCTCCCAGCCACTGGGACCTAACAAATATGTCTTTACAAAACTCTAACCACAGACCAGGGATGGCGCTATTCTCCCAGCCACTGGGACCTAACAAATATGTCTTTACAAAACTCTAACCAGGGATGGCGCTATTTTCCCTGCCACTGGGACCTAACAAATATGTCTTTACAAAACTCTAACCAGGGATGGCGCTATTCTCCCAGCCACTGGGACCTGACAAATATGTCTTTACAAAACTCTAACCAGGGATGGCGCTATTCTCCCAGCCACTGGGACCTAACAAATATGTCTTTACAAAACTCTAACCACAGACCAGTGATGGCGCTATTCTCCCAGCCACTGGGACCTAACAAATATGTCTTTACAAAACTCTAACCACAGACCAGGGATGGCGCTATTCTCCCAGCCACTGGGACCTAACAAATATGTCTTTACAAAACTCTAACCAGGGATGGCGCTATTCTCCCAGCCACTGGGACCTAACAAATATGTCTTTACAAAACTCTAACCACAGACCAGGGATGGCGCTATTCTCCCAGCCACTGGGACCTAACAAATATGTCTTTACAAAACTCTAACCAGGGATGGCGCTATTTTCCCTGCCACTGGGACCTAACAAATATGTCTTTACAAAACTCTAACCAGGGATGGCGCTATTCTCCCAGCCACTGGGACCTGACAAATATGTCTTTACAAAACTCTAACCAGGGATGGCGCTATTCTCCCAGCCACTGGGACCTAACAAATATGTCTTTACAAAACTCTAACCACAGACCAGTGATGGCGCTATTCTCCCAGCCACTGGGACCTAACAAATATGTCTTTACAAAACTCTAACCACAGACCAGGGATGGCGCTATTCTCCCAGCCACTGGGACCTAACAAATATGTCTTTACAAAACTCTAACCACAGACCAGGGATGTCGCTATTCTCCCAGCCACTGGGACCTAACAAATATGTCTTTACAAAACTCTAACCAGGGATGGCGCTATTCTCCCAGCCACTGGGACCTAACAAATATGTCTTTACAAAACTCTAACCACAGACCAGGGATGGCGCTATTCTCCCAGCCACTGGGACCTAACAAATATGTCTTTACAAAACTCTAACCAGGGATGGCGCTATTTTCCCTGCCACTGGGACCTAACAAATATGTCTTTACAAAACTCTAACCAGGGATGGCGCTATTCTCCCAGCCACTGGGACCTGACAAATATGTCTTTACAAAACTCTAACCAGGGATGGCGCTATTCTCCCAGCCACTGGGACCTAACAAATATGTCTTTACAAAACTCTAACCAGGGATGGCGCTATTCTCCCAGCCACTGGGACCTAACAAATATGTCTTTACAAAACTCTAACCACAGACCAGGGATGGCGCTATTCTCCCAGCCACTGGGACCTAACAAATATGTCTTTACAAAACTCTAACCAGGGATGGCGCTATTCTCCAAGCCACTGGGACCTAACAAATATGTCTTTACAAAACTCTAACCACAGACCAGGGATGGTGCTATTCTCCCAGCCACTGGGACCTAACAAATATGTCTTTACAAAACTCTAACCAGGGATGGCGCTATTCTCCCAGCCACTGGGACCTGACAAATATGTCTTTACAAAACTCTAACCAGGGATGGCGCTATTCTCCCAGCCACTGGGACCTAACAAATATGTCTTTACAAAACTCTAACCAGGGATGGTGCTATTCTCCCAGCCACTGGGACCTAACAAATATGTCTTTACAAAACTCTAACCAGTGATGGCGCTATTCTCCCAGCCACTGGGACCTGACAAATATGTCTTTACAAAACTCTAACCACAGACCAGGGATGGCGCTATTCTCCCAGCCACTGGGACCTAACAAATATGTCTTTACAAAACTCTAACCACAGACCAGGGATGGCGCTATTCTCCCAGCCACTGGGACCTAACAAATATGTCTTTACAAAACTCTAACCAGGGATGGCGCTATTTTCCCTGCCACTGGGACCTAACAAATATGTCTTTACAAAACTCTAACCAGGGATGGCGCTATTCTCCCAGCCACTGGGACCTGACAAATATGTCTTTACAAAACTCTAACCAGGGATGGCGCTATTCTCCCAGCCACTGGGACCTAACAAATATGTCTTTACAAAACTCTAACCACAGACCAGTGATGGCGCTATTCTCCCAGCCACTGGGACCTAACAAATATGTCTTTACAAAACTCTAACCACAGACCAGGGATGGCGCTATTCTCCCAGCCACTGGGACCTAACAAATATGTCTTTACAAAACTCTAACCAGGGATGGCGCTATTCTCCCAGCCACTGGGACCTAACAAATATGTCTTTACAAAACTCTAACCACAGACCAGGGATGGCGCTATTCTCCCAGCCACTGGGACCTAACAAATATGTCTTTACAAAACTCTAACCAGGGATGGCGCTATTTTCCCTGCCACTGGGACCTAACAAATATGTCTTTACAAAACTCTAACCAGGGATGGCGCTATTCTCCCAGCCACTGGGACCTGACAAATATGTCTTTACAAAACTCTAACCAGGGATGGCGCTATTCTCCCAGCCACTGGGACCTAACAAATATGTCTTTACAAAACTCTAACCACAGACCAGTGATGGCGCTATTCTCCCAGCCACTGGGACCTAACAAATATGTCTTTACAAAACTCTAACCACAGACCAGGGATGGCGCTATTCTCCCAGCCACTGGGACCTAACAAATATGTCTTTACAAAACTCTAACCACAGACCAGGGATGGCGCTATTCTCCCAGCCACTGGGACCTAACAAATATGTCTTTACAAAACTCTAACCACAGACCAGGGATGGCGCTATTCTCCCAGCCACTGGGACCTAACAAATATGTCTTTACAAAACTCTAACCAGGGATGGCGCTATTCTCCCAGCCACTGGGACCTGACAAATATGTCTTTACAAAACTCTAACCACAGACCAGGGATGGCGCTATTCTCCCAGCCACTGGGACCTAACAAATATGTCTTTACAAAACTCTAACCAGGGATGGCGCTATTCTCCCAGCCACTGGGACCTAACAAATATGTCTTTACAAAACTCTAACCAGGGATGGCGCTATTCTCCCAGCCACTGGGACCTAACAAATATGTCTTTACAAAACTCTAACCAGGGATGGCGCTATTCTCCCAGCCACTGGGACCTAACAAATATGTCTTTACAAAACTCTAACCAGGGATGGCGCTATTCTCCCTGCCACTGGGACCTAACAAATATGTCTTTACAAAACTCTAACCAGGGATGGCGCTATTCTCCCAGCCACTGGGACCTAACAAATATGTCTTTACAAAACTCTAACCAGGGATGGCGCTATTCTCCCAGCCACTGGGACCTAACAAATATGTCTTTACAAAACTCTAACCACAGACCAGGGATGGCGCTATTCTCCCAGCCACTGGGACCTAACAAATATGTCTTTACAAAACTCTAACCACAGACCAGGGATGGCGCTATTCTCCCAGCCACTGGGACCTAACAAATATGTCTTCACAAAACTCTAACCAGGGATGGCGCTATTCTCCCAGCCACTGGGACCTAACAAATATGTCTTTACAAAACTCTAACCAGGGATGGCGCTATTCTCCCAGCCACTGGGACCTAACAAATATGTCTTTACAAAACTCTAACCAGGGATGGCGCTATTCTCCCAGCCACTGGGACCTAACAAATATGTCTTTACAAAACTCTAACCACAGACCAGGGATGTCGCTATTCTCCCAGCCACTGGGACCTAACAAATATGTCTTTACAAAACTCTAACCAGGGATGGCGCTATTCTCCCAGCCACTGGGACCTAACAAATATGTCTTTACAAAACTCTAACCAGGGATGGCGCTATTCTCCCAGCCACTGGGACCTGACAAATATGTCTTTACAAAACTCTAACCACAGACCAGGGATGGCGCTATTCTCCCAGCCACTGGGACCTAACAAATATGTCTTTACAAAACTCTAACCACAGACCAGGGATGGCGCTATTCTCCCAGCCACTGGGACCTAACAAATATGTCTTTACAAAACTCTAACCAGGGATGGCGCTATTCTCCCAGCCACTGGGACCTAACAAATATGTCTTTACAAAACTCTAACCAGGGATGGCGCTATTCTCCCAGCCACTGGGACCTAACAAATATGTCTTTACAAAACTCTAACCACAGACCAGGGATGGCGCTATTCTCCCAGCCACTGGGACCTAACAAATATGTCTTTACAAAACTCTAACCACAGACCAGGGATGGCGCTATTCTCTCAGCCACTGGGACCTAACAAATATGTCTTTACAAAACTCTAACCACAGACCAGGGATGGCGCTATTCTCCCAGCCACTGGGACCTAACAAATATGTCTTTACAAAACTCTAACCAGGGATGGCGCTATTCTCCCAGCCACTGGGACCTAACAAATATGTCTTTACAAAACTCTAACCACAGACCAGGGATGGCGCTATTCTCCCAGCCACTGGGACCTAACAAATATGTCTTTACAAAACTCTAACCAGGGATGGAGCTATTCTCTGGGACCTAACAAATATGTCTTTACAAAACTCTAACCAGTGATGGCGCTATTCTCCCAGCCACTGGGACCTAACAAATATGTCTTTACAAAACTCTAACCACAGACCAGGGATGGCGCTATTCTCCCAGCCACTGGGACCTAACAAATATGTCTTTACAAAACTCTAACCACAGACCAGGGATGGCGCTATTCTCCCAGCCACTGGGACCTAACAAATATGTCTTTACAAAACTCTAACCACAGACCAGGGATGGCGCTATTCTCCCAGCCACTGGGACCTAACAAATATGTCTTTACAAAACTCTAACCAGAGACCAGGGATGGTGCTATTCTCCCAGCCACTGGGACCTAACAAATATGTCTTTACAAAACTCTAACCACAGACCAGGGATGGCGCTATTCTCCCAGCCACTGGGACCTAACAAATATGTCTTTACAAAACTCTAACCACAGACCAGGGATGGCGCTATTCTCCCAGCCACTGGAACCTAACAAATATGTCTTTACAAAACTCTAACCACAGACCAGGGATGGCGCTATTCTCCCAGCCACTGGGACCTAACAAATATGTCTTTACAAAACTCTAACCACAGACCAGGGATGGCGCTATTCTCCCAGCCACTGGAACCTAACAAAAATGTCTTTACAAAACTCTAACCACAGACCAGGGATGGCGCTATTCTCCCAGCCACTGGGACCTAACAAATATGTCTTTACAAAACTCTAACCAGGGATGGCGCTATTCTCCCAGCCACTGGGACCTGACAAATATGTCTTTACAAAACTCTAACCAGGGATGGCGCTATTCTCCCAGCCACTGGGACCTAACAAAAATGTCTTTACAAAACTCTAACCACAGACCAGGGATGGCGCTATTCTCCCAGCCACTGGGACCTAACAAATATGTCTTTACAAAACTCTAACCAGGGATGGCGCTATTCTCCCAGCCACTGGGACCTAACAAATATGTCTTTACAAAACTCTAACCAGGGATGGCGCTATTCTCCCAGCCACTGGGACCTAACAAATATGTCTTTACAAAACTCTAACCAGAGACCAGGGATGGCGCTATTCTCCCAGCCACTGGGACCTAACAAATATGTCTTTACAAAACTCTAACCACAGACCAGTGATGGCGCTATTCTCCCAGCCACTGGGACCTGACAAATATGTCTTTACAAAACTCTAACCACAGACCAGGGATGGCGCTATTCTCCCAGCCACTGGGACCTAACAAATATGTCTTTACAAAACTCTAACCACAGACCAGGGATGGCGCTATTCTCTCAGCCACTGGGACCTAACAAATATGTCTTTACAAAACTCTAACCAGAGACCAGGGATGGCGCTATTCTCCCAGCCACTGGGACCTAACAAATATGTCTTTACAAAACTCTAACCACAGACCAGTGATGGCGCTATTCTCCCAGCCACTGGGACCTGACAAATATGTCTTTACAAAACTCTAACCACAGACCAGGGATGGCGCTATTCTCCCAGCCACTGGGACCTAACAAATATGTCTTTACAAAACTCTAACCACAGACCAGGGATGGCGCTATTCTCCCAGCCACTGGGACCTAACAAATATGTCTTTACAAAACTCTAACCAGGGATGGCGCTATTCTCCCAGCCACTGGGACCTGACAAATATGTCTTTACAAAACTCTAACCACAGACCAGGGATGGCGCTATTCTCCCAGCCACTGGGACCTAACAAATATGTCTTTACAAAACTCTAACCAGGGATGGCGCTATTCTCCCAGCCACAGGGACCTAACAAATATGTCTTTACAAAACTCTAACCAGGGATGGCGCTATTCTCCCAGCCACTGGGACCTAACAAATATGTCTTCACAAAACTCTAACCAGGGATGGCGCTATTCTCCCAGCCACTGGGACCTAACAAATATGTCTTTACAAAACTCTAACCAGAGACCAGGGATGGTGCTATTCTCCCAGCCACTGGGACCTAACAAATATGTCTTCACAAAACTCTAACCACAGACCAGGGATGGCGCTATTCTCCCAGCCACTGGGACCTAACAAATATGTCTTCACAAAACTCTAACCACAGACCAGGGATGGCGCTATTCTCCCAGCCACTGGGACCTAACAAATATGTCTTTACAAAACTCTAACCACAGACCAGGGATGGCGCTATTCTCCCAGCCACTGGGACCTAACAAATATGTCTTTACAAAACTCTAACCAGGGATGGCGCTATTCTCCCAGCCACTGGGACCTAACAAATATGTCTTTACAAAACTCTAACTAGACTGTCAAGCTGTTCTCAAGACTTCTGCCTAATCTTTACTAAGTAAGAAACCTAAGTAGGGGGGGGGGGGGGACCATTTCCTGACTGCACACGTCAAGTCGTGTAGGACGGAGAACATAATGACCAGCCTGCATGTGGGTACAGCACCCAGCAGAGGAACATCTCCTTTAAACTGTTATGACACAGACAATCGGTCCAGGAAGAGGGGCGAAATTTAAAACGTGCCTTAATAAGAGCCAGAAAACGCCCAACATGCACCGAGTTAAAGAACGGGGATGCCCCCTGTGTGTGAGCAAGGCGGGGCGGGGGGCTCTACAAGAATATTAAGTGAAACAGATCGTTGTCTTTACATTTTCTTAAGCAGCGGCCCGGTTCGTGTTTTTTAACTGCAGTGTTACTCAGATTTTTTCTACCACGTGATACGGGTCAAGCTGAATTAGAATCAAATGCGAAACCAGAGACGTTCCACCCAATAAGAGATGGGGGATGCTACAACAAAGGCCGCCACAAGAATTCCTTCACCCCAGCTTCAATCCCTACTCGTCAGAACAAGCGCTACGTCGTGTGGTAAGTCACAAGAAACCTGACTGAAAGAACATAATTGATAAATAGTGCGCGTGAGAGAGATAAATACAGTTCTAAAAATAGCATCTCCAGGTTAGCACACAACACACAGCGAATGCTAAATGAATTATTAGAGGTGCCGAGAAAGATAAAGAGACATTCCGGCTAACGATACCGCCTGCCTGATATACGCCGCGTAGCTCCAGGAGCTGGGAGACGAGCGCACCCAGTAACCCTTCCATGGTGTGAGCAGGGGGAAAAACTCAGCAAGACAATAACAAACCCAATTAGGGCAACTGAAATATTTATAATATTACATTAAGGATAACATAATAGAGATGACAGGAGAAGTGCACGTCATCAGGGGACCACGTGACATGGCTGAGGCGTACTCACGCTGTTAACATGTCTTTGTGTCTGTCTGCTGTAGGAGACATTGTTCTAACCTAAAGTCTGCTGAAGCAGACATTTTAACCTACACCCAAAGTCTGCAGAGACATGAGACATTGTTCTAACCTACACCCAATTTCTCGTTAAACAAACACACCAGGAAATTAGAGAAGAAAGAAATGAAAGAAGTATTTACACGGATAATTTCCTCTTTTGACTGACAAGTTATGACAAGTGTGTGACTTGTTGAATCAGTGATATGTGTTTATACTTCTGGGAGTAAGCATGCACGGCAGTACTGCAATGGTCTTGTCTTACAGATACAAAGTTTATATAACATGACTAATGTCTTTATAAAACCTAGAAAACTTGACTAATGTCTTTATATTTCTGTAGGAATGCCAAGACAAGATACTAATGTCTTTATATTTCTGTAGGAATGCCTAGACAATATGACTAATATCTTTATAAAACCTAGACAACATGACTAATGTCTTTATATTTCTGTAGAAATGCCTAGACAACATGACTAATGTCTTTATAAAACCTAGAAAACTTGACTAATGTCTTTATATTTATGTAGGAATGCCAAGACAACATGACTAATGTCTTTATATTTCTGTATGAATGCCTATACAACGTGATTAATGTCTTTATAAAACCTAGACACGATGACTAATGTCTTGATATTTCTATAAGAAAGCCTAGACAACATGACTGTCTTGATATTTCTGTAGGAAAGCCTATAGAACATGACTAATGTCTTTATAAAACCTAGACAACAATACTAATGTCTTGATATTTCTGTAGGAAAGCCTACTAAACAATACTAATGTCTTGATATTTCCGTAGGAAAGCCTATTAAACAATACTAATGTCTTGATATTTCTGTAGGAAAGCCTATTAAACAATACTAATGTCTTGATATTTCTGTAGGAAATCCTACCAAACAATACTAATGTCTTGATATTTCCTTAGAAAAGCCTATTAAACAATACTAATGGCTAGATATTTCTGTAGGAAAGCCTATTAAACAATACTAATGTCTTGATATTTCTGTAGGAAAGCCTACCAAACAATACTAATGTCTTGATATTTCTGTAGGAAAGCCTATTAAACAATACTAATGTCTTGATATTTCTGTAGGAAAGCCTAGACAAGATGACTCTAAAAGGATGAGAGACTTGAACAGTCCCCACACTGTGCCTGGAATAAACTGCAGCAAGTCAGGGCGGCAAGTGACGGGTCAGCTGGGTCCCCCGGGCCGTCTCCCGCAGTCACTAGTCAATAAAGAGATTGAGAGAAAATTTTAATCCCTCCCCCATCCCTTCCATACACATTATCTTCTGTCTTTACAAAACACGAGTTGACTAGGAATGTTTCCTCGACTGATGTTAGTTTTCTGTGACTTTAGCTGGGAATTGTGGACAGCTAAATAGTCTAAGACTTTAGCTGGGATTGTGGTACAGCTATTACTTTGGCTAGAAATGTGTGTACAGTTAAAGTCTATGCTTTAGTTGTGGTACAGCTACTGGTTTACGACTAAATGGGAATGTATGTACAGCTCATTTTTATGACTCTAATGTATACAGCTAAATGGTCTATGTCGTGACTTTAGCTTGGAATGTGTGTATCACTAAATGCTCTATGACGCTAGCTGGGAAAATTACCAAATAATCAAATGTTCTATGAAGCTAGCTGGGAATGTGTCCACATCATCTAAATGTTCCAGGAAGCTAGCTGGGAATGTCTCACAGCTAAATGTTCTATGACACTGGCTGGGAATGTGCCCACATCATCTAAATGTTCCACGAAGCTAGCTGGGAATGTATGACAAGCCCCTTCTTCCACTGTCAGAAATATCGTGTAGAAAAACAAGCGCCCGACATTTTAATTGATTCAGTGTGGACGATTCGATTAAAACATTGACGTCTTTCCTCAGCGGATCAAGTGAAATATGAATCGAGAACTTTTGTCATTAGATCATTGGCGCCAAGATATTTCTCTCTCCTTTTTTTTTTTTGCCCCGTGTTTATTTTTACATCCCCCCACCTTGATGTTTTGTTCACAAGAAAATAGGTTCTGTAACTTCGACGTGCCGTGTAGTTAAAATCACATCGAATTATTCTAGGCAAAAATCAATACAACAGTTCATGACAAGCTCTTCCTTAAAATAATAATAAGCTAGTTTAAGTTTTAAAATAGAATAATTAGAGTCGGAATTTAGATTCTTGTCTGGATAGTGCAACTGATTTGGTGTCTGGACATCTAGGATTGGTGTGATAGGACATTATACTGGTGTGGTGAGAGGACATTATACTGGTGTAGTGAGAGGACATTACACTGGTGTAGTGAGCGGACATTACACTAGTATCGTGGCAGGACATCTAGGGTTGGTGTGAGAGGACATTACACTGGTGTAGTGAGAGGACATTACACTGGTGTAGTGAGAGGACATTACACTGGTGTAGTGAGAGGACATTACACTGGTGTAGTGAGAGGACATTACACTGGTGTAGTGAGAGGACATTACACTAATGTAGTGGTAGGACATCTATGGTTGGTGTGCGAGGACATTATACTGGTGTAGTGGCAGGACATCTAGGGTTGGTGTGATAGGACATTACACTGGTGTAGAGGGCTGATGTGTTGGATAGGTTTAGGTCACTGACATACTGACTTAGGAGGTTAAATATAAAGTCGATTTAGTTATGTGTATCAGATGGATTTAGTGATCATAGTGGTGTATTTTGGATAAATTTAGTGATATGCTTAGAATAGCATTAGTAATGTGTTTAGGATGGATTTAGTGATGTATTTGTAATACATGTCGATGATAGATTTAGTTGTGTAAGATAAATGTAGTGATATGTGTAGGATAGATTTTGTGAAGTGTGTAGGATATATTTTGTGATGTGTAGGATAGATTTTGTGATGTGTGTAGGATAGATTTTGTGATATGTGTAGGATAGATTTTGAGATGTGTGTAGGATAGATTTTGTGATATGTGTAGGATAGATTTTGTGATATGTGTTGTATAGATTTCTAAGGTCACTGACACTAGACAATGAAATGGATGAAAGAGTCAAGACATTGAAGTGACATTCACCAAAAAATAAATTGAGCAAGGGTCACTTGAAGTAATCAAATACAGAATACAGAATCTAAAATGGAGTATGTATCATTTGAAGTAATCAAATAGAGAATACAGAATCTAAAATGGAGTATGTGTCATTTGAAGTAATCAAATAGAGAATACAGAATCTAAAATGGAGTATGTGTCATTTGAAGTAATCAAATAGAGAATACAGAATCTAAAATGGAGTATGT
>NW_026731985.1:0-122500 GCF_028476545.2 Physella acuta | reverse complement strand
GTCTCTGGCTGATGAACTCAACTTTTCCCATCTAATTATAACCAGACCTTTCATTCACTCATCCTGTCTGATCATCCAGTGTATGAAAATATCACTTCATCCAACTGATCCAGTTGGTCACTTCATCCAACTGATCCAGTTGGTCACTTCATCCAACTGATCCAGTGGGTCACTTCATCCAACTGATCCAGTTGGTCATTTCATCCAACCTGATCCAGTGGGTCACTTCATCCAACCTGATCCAGTGGGTCACTTCATCCAACTGATCCAGTTGGTCACTTCATCCAACGGATCCAGTTGGTCACTTCATCCAACTGATCCAGTTGGTCACTTCATCCAACTGATCCAGTTGGTCACTTCATCCAACCTGATCCAGTGGGTCACTTCATCCAACCTGATCCAGTGGGTCACTTCATCCAACTGATCCAGTTGGTCACTTCATCCAACGGATCCAGTTGGTCATTTCATCCAACTGATCCAGTGGTCACTTCATCCAACTGATCCAGTGGGTCACTTCATCCAACTGATCCAGTGGGTCACTTCATCCAACGGATCCAGTTGGTCATTTCATCCAACTGATCCAGTTGGTCATTTCATCCAACTGATCCAGTTGGTCATTTCATCCAACTGATCCAGTTGGTCATTTCATCCAACTTATCCAGTGGTCACTTCATCCAACTGATCCAGTGGGTCACTTCATCCAACTGATCCAGTTGGTCATTTCATCCAACTGATCCAGTTGGTCATTTCATCCAACTTATCCAGTGGTCACTTCATCCAACGGATCCAGTTGGTCACTTCATCCAACTGATCCAGTCGGTCACTTCATCCAAAGAACAAAATGGCATTTATCAAGTGGACTAATTTTGATTTGATTTAATGGCAATTTTTTCTGTATTTTAATTTAACCTGATAAAACATCAATCAATCAATTTGAAAAAAATACCAAATTATCAGATGTGCATGTGATTTAATCAAATGTTCAAAATGGTCCATTCATCGAGTGGGCAAAAGTGTCATTTATTCAAATAGACACATTTTTATGTGTTCAATAGGGTCTCATGTCATCAGATGACGGTGGGGGTGGGGGGGGGGGTCGCATGGATCATTGTGGTCAGATAGACTATTGGAGTCATATCATCGCTTGGACCATTAGGGTCAGATAGACCATTGGAGTCATATCATCGCTTGGACCATTAGGGTCAGATAGACCATTGGTCATATCATCGCTTGGACCATTGTAGTCAGATAGACCATTGGAGTCATATCATCGCATGGACCATTAGGGTCAGATAGACCATTGGAGTCATATCATCGCATGGACCATTAGGGTCAGATAGACCATTGGAGTCATATCATCGCATGGACCATTAGGATCAGCAGATAGACCATTGGAGTCATATCATCGCATGGACCATTAGGATCAGATTGCCATTGGAGTCATATGATCGCATGGACCATTGTGGTCAGATAGACCATTGGAGTCATATGATCGCATGGACCATTAGGGTCAGATAGACCACTGGAGTCATATCATCGCATGGACCATTAGGATCAGCAGATAGACCATTGGAGTCATATCATCGCATGGACCATTAGGGTCAGATAGACCATTGGAGTCATATGATCGCATGGACCATTAGGGTCAGATAGACCATTGGAGTCATATCATCGCATGGACCATTAGGGTCAGATAGACCATTGGAGTCATATCATCGCATGGACCACTGATGTCATATCATCCAATGGACCACTGGGGTCACATCATGCTATGAACCATTGCTGTCATATCATCCTATGAACAGACCAAAGTCAAGGGACCCAAGAAGTCAGCGAGCCACCCAGTGAACAATACGTTACCACCGGTCAGCAGTTAAATCTCCGGCCAGTCATGAAAGGCCACCATTTGCTTGTGTTCACAGACTGAGTTATTGGCCCACTACCCTTTGATTTCCTCAGTGTTTCCATATGATAAATGCTCTCTCGGGGCTACCAGTACAGATAAAAGCCCAGAAAAACTGCTGAACCTTCTTGATGGGTGCTACAATCATAACTCAATGAGAATCACGCCATCAGCACAACGAGGAAACAGCAACCCAACTGGGATCAAGTTGCGATCTGTGCAACTCTGCATACAACATGGTAGGCTTGCACAATAGTTGACTATCAAATATAAACTCTATAGGGCATACACAGCAGTCAACTAGCAAATAGAAAGGATATAGGCCTAAACAATAGTTAACTTTCAAATATAAACTCTATAGGCCTACACAATAGTTAACTTTCAAATATAAACTACATAGGCCTACACAGCAGTCAACTAGCAAATAGAAAGGATATAGGCCTTAACAATAGTTAACTACCACATAGAAACGAAATAGGGCTTATATAAACTATACAACAGGCAACTACCAAATAGAAACGGTAGAAACTCAACAGTCAACTACCAAATAGAAACGATGTAGGCCTATACAACAAACTACCAAACAGAAACAACACTATAGGCATACGCCACGTAAATTGCCAAAAATAAGTCAACCACTTACGTACTCGTGCGGCATATTTGCTAAACAAATATGATAGGTGGAACAATCAACTGTCAAAACTGAGCTGCCACAGTTGTCACTGGCACAGTTCTGTCACTGACAACTGGCACAGTTCTGTCACTACTGATTGGCGTCTGTCTCGGAGTTGAAGTAAACACGTGTGCCAGTGTGCCAGAGTTAGAAACAGCCGTCATTGGACTCGGATAAATGGCACAACCTTGTTACTGTCAGCTGGCACAATTCCGCCTGTCTCATGAATAGCAAAACACACGTGTCAGGCCTTGAAACGACACACGACCGCTCGATAGAATCACTGATAACAATCCTGTCATTGACAAAAATACTGCCACTGACAAACAATCCTGTAATTGACAACAATACTGCCACTGACAACAATCCTGTCACTGACAACAATCCTGCCACTGACAACAATACTGCCACTGACAACAATACTGCCACTGACAACAATACTGCCACTGACGACTGACAGCAATGCCGACACGTCCTACCTGCTGTACACGCTGTATGTATACCACAAACCACGGCAACACCAGCGATACGCTCAATACGTGACAGCCAAGTTACCGAGCATCGCAGCTTATATACCGCGCTACAACCCTACCTGATAGCCTACACCTTCAACCTCACAATCTTCATATAGGTCAAAGGTCACCGCGTCCAGATACTAAAACCTTTTCCATTCCATGTTTTCATCAATAAGATGCGAAATGTTTACAAACACAAGTACCGACAATCGAAAGCTCTACACACCAGCGAGCACAGCTGTGCGGGCGAGTGAACACAACACATATGTCGGTCAGAGCAAAGTGTAGGCTCAGTCAAAGATGTGAAGACGGAGGCGGCGTGTTAAATGCACACGCTTTCAAGCTCCCAGGTTAACTTAAGGGGGGCAAAGCCAGGCCTACTCAGTTCGCCTCGCTAAATAACAGGCATTGCTGGGAGGGGAACGAAAAAACAAACAGGCAGCACAAGAGATAAATATCAGTGTCGGGCAGGGGAGGGACTGGGTGGAGGGTAGTGGTACAATTCTCCAGTCGCTTTTTAAAAAGGCGAATCAATGCGAGGATTTGGGTCGAAAGATTAAACACTAGCATAAACAGCTGCCACGGGCAGATGATCACACACTCGTACGTTCAATACGGTTTGCTAGAGCATAGTAGGTATAAATATCTTCAAGTGGAGGGGCAATTTTGACAAGCGACTACACAAAATGAATGGGTCTTCTAATAGCTGAATTTCTGAATCTATGGAGCGTTAAGAAAGCCAGTTATAGGACGGTGAGAAAGGAGGTAAGAAAGCCAGTTATAGAACGGTAAGAAGGGGGGTAAGAAAGCCAGTTATAGGACGGTGAGAAAGGAGGTAAGAAAGCCAGTTATAGGACGGTGAGAAAGGAGGTAAGAAAGCCAGTTATAGAACGGTAAGAAGGGGGGTAAGAAAGCCAGTTATAGGACGGTGAGAAAGGAGGTAAGAAAGCCAGTTATAGGACGGTGAGAAAGGAGGTAAGAAAGCCAGTTATAAGGCGGTGAGAAAGGAGGTAATAAAGCCAGTTATAGGACGGTAAGAAAGGAGGTAAGAAAGCCAGTTATAGGACGGTGAGAAAGGAGGTAATAAAGCCAGTTATAGGACGGTAAGAAAGGAGGTAATAAAGCCAGTTATAGGACGGTGAGAAAGGAGGTAAGAAAGCCAGTTATAGGACGGTGAGAAAGGAGGTAAGAAAGCCAGTTATAGGACGGTGAGAAAGGAGGTAAGAAAGCCAGTTATAGGACGGTGAGAAAGGAGGTAAGAAAGCCAGTTATAGGACGGTGAGAAAGGAGGTAAGAAAGCCAGTTATAAGACGGTGAGAAAGGAGGTAAGAAAGCCAGTTATAGGACGGTGAGAAAGGAGGTAAGAAAGCCAGTTATAGGACGGTAAGAAAGGAGGTAAGAAAGCCAGTTATAGGTCGGTGAGAAAGGAGGTAAGAAAGCCAGTTATAGAACGGTGAGAAAGGAGGTAAGAAAGCCAGTTATAGGACGGTGAGAAAGGAGGTAAGAAAGCCAGTTATAGGACGGTGAGAAAGGAGGTAAGAAAGCCAGTTATAGGACGGTGAGAAAGGAGGTAAGAAAGCCAGTTATAGGACGGTGAGAAAGGAGGTAAGAAAGCCAGTTATAGGACGGTGAGAAAGGAGGTAAGAAAGCCAGTTATAGAACGGTGAGAAAGGAGGTAAGAAAGCCAGTTATAGGACGGTGAGAAAGGAGGTAAGAAAGCCAGTTATAGGTCGGTGAGAAAGGAGGTAAGAAAGCCAGTTATAGAACGGTGAGAAAGGAGGTAAGAAAGCCAGTTATAGGACGGTGAGAAAGGAGGTAAGAAAGCCAGTTATAGGTCGGTGAGAAAGGAGGTAAGAAAGCCAGTTATAGGACGGTGAGAAAGGAGGTAATAAAGCCAGTTATAGGACGGTAAGAAAGGAGGTAAGAAAGCCAGTTATAAGACGGTGAGAAAGGGGGTAAGAAAGCCAGTTATAGGATGGTAAGAAAGGAGGAAAGAACGCCAGTTATAGGACGGTGAGAGGTAAGAAAGCCATTTATAGGACGGTGAGAAAGGGGGTAAGAAAGCCAGTTATAGGACGGTGAGAAAGGGGGTAAGAAAGCCAGTTATAGGACGGTGAGAAAGGGGGTAAGAAAGCCAGTTATAGGACGGTGATAAGACTAGAAAGAAGAAAGAAAAAATCTTAAAAAACCTCCAACACAATATTGTTAGGATCAGGTTTAAGTTGAATATTACTACGCAATTTTTAAAGGTCAGTGCTACAATTAATATTAGGGCTAGAGTTTGGGTTACGTTAGATATACTAAAAATAGCCTGGAAAGTGATACGCCCTGCCTAGATTTAAGAAACCTCCAATAACTAGCACTGTGATAAGAAGACCTATGCGGACAAGGGCGGGTAGACTAGTACTAATTACCCGACTTTTTCTCTCCTTTGTTGCCCTCGTCCTTGTAGTTCTGAGTTTCCAGCAAATAATTGGACTGGATTATTTTGTGCGCATGTAAATATTTGATGCCATGAGAGGCAACAAGACCAAACTGCATGCATCTCATTCTCTAGACGTCTGCAAATCAAAATACAGCTCATAACAATCGTCGCGTGCCCAGGTCTAAGCACTGCCAACCCCATAAGACAACCTGCTAGAAAAACACTAACTTCATTACTGGCTTCAAAAGAAGCAGAAAAAAAACTTCAGAAACTCCGGACTTTTTTCATCGTGAGACAAATTATGAATAATTGAATTGAGGGGAAAAAATCATTGAGAAACATCTAAGAAGAAGATTTCTAAAAGTTTAACAGGGCTTAATGGTTGAATTCAATTAGCCAGCTTGATCAGAGTGAAATTTTAATGAATCCCATTGTATTTCACTAATCTGCATGCACGTGGAGAATATTCACAAGCTCGTACGGCGAGTTCAACTCGCAGCTCCGTGGGTTTATGGGCTCATAGGTTTTTTACCAGGCGTCGTCTGACCGGACAAAATTTTAACAGTTTAAAAAGTTAAAAACTAAAATCATTAGCATCAAGCCTAGAGTAAGGGCAAAGGGGAATGCTTAATATGTGTATGTACATGTATGTATATGTGTCTGTGTAGATAGATGTGCCTTGTATGTAAATAATATATAAATATGTAATTATATATAATGCTTACACACACATATTATATACATGTGTATAAATACATACACACACACACACACATATATATATATATATATATATATATATATATATATATATATATATATATATATACATATATATATATATATATATGTATATATATATATATGTATATATATGTATATATGTGTATATATATATATGTATATATATATATATATATATATATATATATATATATATATATATATATATATATATATATATATATATATATATATGTAATTAAAAACAAGTACACTTTAATGAGTAAACTCTCTCGAGCAGTGCTCTAGATACTGGAAACTATTTCCTGAGAAGTTAAAAACAGCGTGCAAAATCCGTTAGAGGGTAAGAGTACACCGCGGTCCAGTCAGGGATTAAACCCTCTGTATGCTCGGGATTTACAGTCTACCAATCGGATTAACCCCAAAAAAACGAGAACTCTGTCCCTAAACAGTAATAACAGCTATCTCCGTCCTGACCAACACGAGGGAAGTTGAAATGACGATGGGAACAACTCCCGTTAGACTTGTTACCGGCGGTCAGTTGATGAATAAGAGAGTAACGTGTGTCCACTTGCTTGACCATTGCGTCCAGTGGCGGGTCGTCACGTCACGTCACTGTCACGATGCTTATGTTGGTTGAGGACGTGACCAAAGATAAAGAGTTTTTAAATAAATTTTCTTTTATTCTTCACAGCAGTGATATTAGTTATATTCTGCATGACTACTGATTAGTATCTTTTTATGGCTGCTTACTTAGTTATGAAAGATTTTTTCAGCCAGCCTACAAAATAAAAAGAAAGTATTTCTCATTCTGCCTGATTAAGTTTTTCTGATTACTAGTCTAGCATTATGTGTTTAGTGCCTAAAAAGTAATGAAATAATGTTTTCTGCCCAGCTACCTAGCAAAAAGAATGTGTTTTCTGCCCGGCTGTCCGGCACAAAGAACGTGTTTTCTGCCCGGCTACCTAGCAAAAAGAATGTGTTTTCTGTCCAGCTACCTAGCAAAACGAATGTGTTTTCTGTCCAGCTACCTAGCAAAAAGTGTGTGTTTTCTGTCCGGCACAAAGAACGTGTTTTCTGCCCAGCTACCTAGCAAAAAGAATGTGTTTTCTGTCCAGCTACCTAGCAAAAAGAATGTGTTTTCTGTCCAGCTACCTAGCAAAAAGTGTGTTTTCTGCCCGGCACAAAGAATGTGTTTTCTGCCCGGCACAAAGAATGTGTTTTCTGCCCGGCTACCTAGCAAAAAGAATGTGTTTTCTGTCCGGCAAAAAAAGAATGTGTTTTCTGCCCAGCTACCTAGCAAAAAGAATGTAAGTCCCGCGCGCCCAATCTGCCTCATGCCGAGCTGCTTATCTCGTCACTGTTATCTCCCCCCCCCCCCCCATCTCACCCCTACCCCCCTCACACACAGCAACACCGTCCAGTAAGTTAAAATTGTCCATTTCACCTGACGTTTTCCCTCCAGCTCCATTTCACTTTCTAATAACGTTTCCTGTTTCTTGACTCTTTTTTCTTCAATTGTATCTATATCCCAGCTGTGTCTGGCCAACCGGCTTTATATATTAATATATATATATATATATATATATATATATATATATATATATATATATATATATATATATATATATATGCCTATATATATTTCTTTATTTATTTACTTATTATTTATCAAAACATCTCCCCCTTACATATGTATAGACGCCCATCCCGATACTGTTATTAAACGATATATCATAACGTTTATTTTTTCCACACCCTGTTGTTAGTCTCTTGAATATCTGATAAATTGCTTGCATAATATATTACAACAGCAGCATACAATGCTGTAACAGATAAGCTTTTCCCTGCACACACCTGCGATAAGGCATACAATGTGCGGGCCCTACACGGACGCTACCTTTCTGTACTTTGACTGGACCATTCTTCAGAAACAAACATTTCGAAATCAGCCAAGATAAAGTTCTTTAACCCGACTTCTAATATTGTGTCTTATCAGTTCGTTTTTTTTATTGCGGAGAACGGGGGGGGGGGGGGGTCTTTTAATACACGAAGTTTTTATTTACTTTAACCTAGGCTAGTTTATGGCAAGGTGATTTAAATTTTTAAAAAGTAATACACCCCACCCGTCCCTTTTTTTTCGCGCGCTACTTTTCCAGCACTAAAACTGTTACAGATTTCTACCACATAAACAGCAGTTCCCTCTATTTGTATAACGAGGTCCGCTAGTAACGTCACTATCTAGGTTAACTAGTTACATAACACATAACGTCACACAACAGTTAACTAAGGAAACCATCTCGCGTTTGAAAACAGAAATGACGCAGTTATGACGAACATGGCGCTCATTTCTATTCAATGTTTCAAACTGCTTCATTAAACTTAATTATATTCGCGTTCACCTACCATTCAAAGAACAGCATATAAAAAAAATAACGCCCCCGTAAGTTATATTATAACGGGAGACAGTGATTGAGAAAACTTACAAACTCACACTTGTACAGGGTCTGACGAGCATGGCTAAACATCTTTTCAAACGCGTTTCGACCACAACAACATTAGAAACCTCTTTCTTCTAGACTCATTTCAAACCTAACGAAGACTGAAGTGTCTTGTAATAAACAGCATCACTCAATCACAACTCATGAAAGAAATCTTCTAAGTGCTTGCTCTTATACCTGACGCATTCATTGTCCTAAACGCTCTGTTATCCTGTTCCATATATTGGCTGAACTCGAGGAATTCAATACTAAGAGTAATCCCAGTGCTAGCCTGGTTCTGTAGTAGTGTGTAGCACACCAGTCTTACAGCCAACAGAAAGGCGGATGTTGTTGACTTGCTTCGCTCGTCACAGACAGCGTATGAGGGAAATGGCTAAAAATAGCTGAGAGAAATGATAGCACACATTGGCGATAACCTTGAGGCAACAACACATCCTTATCTGTAACATTGTTTCGAGTACGGAGATAACAACATATGTGTGCTGTTGTTAGGGCTGGGTCAGGGGAGAGCATCGGCTAAAAACCATTTACTTAATTGTCACGTGAGTCAACAAATTACGCTGACATCCTCCCTCCCATATTAACCGATACCCCCTCCCTTATAAATATTTTAAACCAATACTCTCTCCCTTATAAATTAATCCCTCCCTTATACATATAAACCAATACTCCCTCCTTATAAACGATTCCCTCTCATAAACCCCCCCCTCTCCTCCATATAACCGCCCCCCCCTACCGAACAAAAAAAAAAACCTCTCACCCGAGATTAGTTTGTCATGTAGAAAATCTAAACAATTTTGACATCCCACCACTGACAAGTGTGAGGTGCCAGCACCTGCCCCCCCCCCCCCCCTGTAACAGACGACATATGTCAAGCCGGCAACCCACTAGCTTCCTCCCATCCGCTATCTGGCACCAAGGTTTCCCCTACTGTGCTACTAATGGCAGCGCCACGAAGAAAATGGCTCATAACCCATATTGAAACATGAGAAATGGCTTTAAGGTCGTGTTCTACAACTGCGCGACTAAACGGTCCGCGGGATTTTGGGATTCACGCCGTTACCAAACGTTCTTCTCGCTGAGCTAGTAGACGCCATCTTATGATTTAACACGCCGCATTTTTTTCTATTTCATTGACAGTATATTACCTCAATATGATACGTAAATTTATAGAAAAGCGTATTTAATTTCCACTAAGAATAAATAGAAGTTTTAATTTCGCGTATCTATTTTATGAAGGCATTGTGTAGATCTAGATCGCTATGGATGGGAATATATGGACTCTATCTGGGCTTTATTTCCAGGGGAGATTACGCTGGTTTTCTTAGAGTAGTTACAGGAGGATTATCCTTAATGCTATTTAATTAACAGCTAGAGGACCTAGTATTTGATAACACCTAATTAATTATGGAGTTCACTTTTAATTGTGTCAATGGAATATTTTTAAAATACTAATTACATTTTTTTTAACTCCAAGTGTATCTATAGTGCATGCGTTTATTTACTTATAGATATAGTTGTAATAATATATCCCGTGGAAACAGAAGTTGTTAGATAACATCAAGTAAAGAGCTTAGTCTGACTTAATTTAATTTATCATAGCTGTGAAAGAATGACAAATGTAGGTTAATTATTTTTACATTCAGCGAAAACAAGCACACGAGTAGCGGTAAATAAAAAGTGGTAAGTGAATGTATGTGTGGGGGGGGGGGACCAATTGAGAACCCTATGATGTGGTCTAACAGAGAAGTGGGGTATGACCACATCTGATTGAGAACCCTGCGAGCATCTAATCAGCCAGATACTGACAAACCCTGACACTAAGCCTGATAATCGCTCACGTGATAATCACTCACCATGTTTGTGTGTTGAAGTACTCACAATTAAACTTCAGCGCGCTAACACCGGTCGAAAAACATTTTTTTCGGTTTAAAGCTAAACGGTAACTGGGGTTTAAACTGGCAAAGTTGAAGAAAAAGGCGATGAGGCATTTAATGCTTGCCACATATTCGCCAGCCGAAGGTTAAAGATGTCGGAGGAAAGGTGGTAATGAATTGGTGAACACATTAGCGCTAATGTGGGATGAGGTGTGAGACACGCCACTAGTGTATGGATCAAGTATTATGGGTTCAATACTAACAACATAATGTAGGGCATACAGTAATAGGTTTTACAAAATATTTCATTGCGCATGAGATAAAGTGATGAGTAGAGTACAGTAAAACTAAAATAGTAACAATAAGAGGCGGGTCTATTTTTGGGTAAGGTATGGGGGAGTTCTTTCGGTTCGTTATTTGAGTATAGATTTTTAATAATCTTGTAGAGAGGGAAAATTGCTGACATTTAAGTCGAGGTGGTTTAAGGGACTGACATTTATACGAGACACGGTCCATGGGTTCATGCCTATATGCATCATTCGAATGCATTGATTGAGTTGGTGAGTACCTCGCGTCTACTCAAACATATACACACAGCTCGTGACTAGTTAGTGCTATTATCGCAAGTTTTCATCAAGAAACTACAACAACAAATCAATTTCATTAATCTTTTTAATTAAATCTTTTCAAAGCACTAAAAATATCTTCGACCCGTTAAAAACTGCAACTAGCTTTAGAATGAAAATTAAATCTCTTAATAAATTAATTGCAACACACACTAAATCATCGGTTGAGGAGGCTGATCAATGTATAGTTTAATCTGTAATTTCTCTAATCTCATTTTAACGGACTTCCTGTCTGCATAGACAGTTAAAAACTAACTTCACACATGCGATTAAAATCTAAAGATTGTCTCACAACATGGAAACATTCAAGAGAATTTAATTTTTTCAATGCACTAAACTAAAGGTAGGAAGGAAAATGTATTTCTGAAACTACACACCTGTTACTTGTATAGCATAAGTATTTAGCAAGTGTACGTATCAAGCAAATAGATCTAATTGTTTTCTCAGTATTTGCCAACCAATGAATGTCAGTATAAAATCATAGGTTGTTTTTTATTTTACATTCAGTGCTGAGCTGATAGTTTGTACACATTTAAACTATGACACCAACTTGTACATTTAAAGCTTGCTCACAATGAACAACTCACAATACAACTTTTGTAGTAAATATCGAGTATGTGAATCGGGAGCTAAAACATGTTTGAGATTAAATGCATGTGTTATTTGAATCTCTAGACAGAGGTAAAACCCATTTCTACACAGACACACACAAAAAACGAAGCTACTTACCGCGCGTTTGGTGACCAATAGTCCAACGTGCAGCTAGCGAGACGCCAAGACAAACAACTTGAGTCGGCTCGCCTCTACGTGTTTACCTAGGATGAAAAGAGCTGGACTAACTAGTAGCTCCAATACGTGAAATCTACACACGGTTTCGGGATTTCACACTCCACCATTCACTCTCTCAAACATCCCATCTACCATTTACTCAACCCAACATCCCATCTATCATTCACTCTCCCAAACATCCCATCTACCATTCACTCTCTTAAACATCTCATCTACCATTCACTCTCCCAAACATCCCATCCACTATTCACTCTCCCAAATATCCCATCTACCATTCACTCTCTCAAACATCCCATCTACCATTCACTCTCCCCAACATCCCATCTACCATTCACTCTCTCCAACATCCCATCCACCATTCACTCTCTCAAACATCACATCTACCATTCACTCTCTCAAACATCACATCTACCATTTACTCTCCCAAACATCACATCTACCATTCACTCTCCCAAACATCCCATCCACCATTCACTCTCTCAAACATCCCATCTACCATTCACTCTCTCAAACATCACATCTACCATTTACTCTCCCAAACATCACATCTACCATTCACTCTCCCAAACATCCCATCTACCATTCACTCTCTCCAACATCCCATCCACCATTCACTCTCTCAAACATCACATCTACCATTTACTCTCCCAAACATCACATCTACCATTCACTCTCCCAAACATCCCATCTACCATTCACTCTCTCCAACATCCCATCCACCATTCACTCTCTCAAACATCACATCTACCATTTACTCTCCCAAACATCCCATCCACCATTCACTCTCCCAAATATCCCATCTACCATTCACTCTCTCAAACATCCCATCTACCATTCACTCTCCCCAACATCCTATCTACCATTCACTCTCCCAAACATCCCATCCACTATTCACTCTCCCAAATATCCCATCTACCATTCACTCTCTCAAACATCCCATCTACCATTCACTCTCTCAAACATCACATCTACCATTTACTCTCCCAAACATCACATCTACCATTCACTCTCCCAAACATCCCATCTACCATTCACTCTCTCCAACATCCCATCCACCATTCACTCTCTCAAACATCACATCTACCATTTACTCTCCCAAACATCACATCTACCATTCACTCTCCCAAACATCCCATCTACCATTCACTCTCTCCAACATCCCATCCACCATTCACTCTCTCAAACATCACATCTACCATTTACTCTCCCAAACATCCCATCCACCATTCACTCTCCCAAATATCCCATCTACCATTCACTCTCTCAAACATCCCATCTACCATTCACTCTCCCCAACATCCTATCTACCATTCACTCTCCCAAACATCCCATCCACTATTCACTCTCCCAAATATCCCATCTACCATTCACTCTCTCAAACATCCCATCTACCATTCACTCTCCCCAACATCCCATCTACCATTCACTCTCTCCAACATCCCATCCACCATTCACTCTTTCAAACATCACATCTACCATTTACTCTCCCAAACATCACATCTACCATTCACTCTCCCAAACATCCCATCTACCATTCACTCTCTCCAACATCCCATCCACCATTCACTCTCCCAACATCCCATCTACTTCTTATTGCCTCTACTCGGGGGTATATTACACGCAGGCTTTGACACAAACCATTACCAGTTTAAGGGAAGCTCGAAAATAAAAACTTGTCTTTAGAGAGGAGAAAAAAAATGTGAAAGTAGTTTTAAAAAGTGAGGTGTGTGCGCTGTGGGACATCCATAGGTAAGTCAATAGATAAACTGATATAGGTGAGTTTCGGCAGATATTGGGTTCAACGAACTTTACAACTATCAACAGCTGGTTCAACCCTAACATTAGAGTAAACACGTATTTTTAAAAACCGGTTTAACACAGTTATTATAGATGTAAAAGGACAGTTAAACAGATATTACAGCTGTATAAAATCCAGTTAACACAGCTGTAACATAAATAGCCGGTTCAACAGAAATCCCAGCCATTACAAAAGCAATCGGTTATTTCACGGTAATTTGACCACCATAGATTTCACACATTTCACAGTAATTTGACCACCATAGATTTCACACATTTCACAGTAATTTGACCACCATAGATTTCACACATTTCACAGTAATTTGACCACCATAGATTTCACACATTTCACAGTAATTTGACCACCACAGATTTCACACATTTTACAGTAATTTGACCACCATAGATTTCACACATTTTACAGTAATTTGACCACCATAGATTTCACACATTTAACAGTAATTTGACCACCATAGATTTCACACATTTCACAGTAATTTGACCACCATAGATTTTACACATTTCACAGTAATTTGACCACCATAGATTTCACACATTTAACAGTAATTTGACCACCATAGATTTCACACAATAAACACATCATCGGTTATTTTAACAGAATTCAACCAACATTGATAAAACCATTTCGTGAACCCATTAGCGACTGTTTATTTTGGAGGTAACTTTAAAACAAGAGAATAATTTAAAATCAATGCCTTACACTTGACTCTATTAGTTTTATAGCCCGAAAAAGGTTCGTTTATTGTCCTGTTGAGTTCTGTTGATTTTCAAGATGACGAACTGTCATCGCCAGAATGGCTTTCGGATGAGCTGGCGAAGAAGTTTAATTATAGCCGTGGGCTATTAATACCATTTGACTGTACGTTTCGTGGCACTACTTCTATAGAGGAAACCAATGAATTATTTTGTAAACTTCGCCTGGATCCACAATCAAATAAAATGTATTTGCTTTTATCTCTTTTTGAGCTCAGTTTGTTTTTGTCGAGCCATCTAAAATTAATAACCATAGCTACGCCAAGAAGAGCTTAACTATACACACTTTCGCTTCAACGCGTTTAGTTAGAAAACTAAAAAGCCTAAATTACAAGGATCTTTTCAGTTTTGATAAACCTTTCTTTTTTAGCTAATGTAAAATAAACAGTTTTATGGCTTTGTCTTGTATCTTTTTCACTATTTTTTTTTAATTAACGTGGGCAGGGAAACGTGTTTTTTTTCTATTTGTTGCTAAATCAAATCTCTTTAGTATAAAGTACTAAATTTATTAAATATTGTTTTAGTACTGTAAAAATAAAAGTAATTAGACATACATAATTTTCAACAATGCTAAAAAGAATATCTTTAGTATTAAGCATTGTAAAGTATTAAGTATTGTAAAGTATCTGTTATATGTACTGGTAAACTACGCTAAACCGAATCTCTTTAGGTAATGTAGAAAAGAACAGAAACAGCTATACGTAAGGATAAACCGAATCTCTTTAGGTGCTGTAGAAAAGAACGGAAACAGCTATACCTATGGATAAACCGAATCTCTTTAGGTACTGTAGAAAAGAACGGAAACAGCAATACCTAAGGATAAACCGAATCTCTTTAGGTCCTGTAGAAAAGAACGGAAACAGCTACACCTAAGGATAAACCGAATCGCTTTAGGTCCTGTAGAAAAGAACGGAAACAGCTACACCTAAGGATAAACCGAATCGCTTTAGGTACAGTAGAAAAGAACGGAAACAGCTATACCTAAGGATAAACCGAATCTCTTTAGGTCCTGTAGAAAAGAACGGAAACAGCTACACCTAAGGATAAACCGAATCGCTTTAGGTACAGTAGAAAAGAACGGAAACAGCTATACCTAAGGATAAACCGAATCTCTTTAGGTACTGTAGAAAAGAACGGAAACAGCTATACCTATGGATAAACCGAATCTCTTTAGGTACTGTAGAAAAGAACGGAAACAGCTATACCTATGGATAAACCGAATCTCTTTAGGTACTGTAGAAAAGAACGGAAACAGCTATACCTAAGGATAAACTGAATCTCTTTAGGTACAGTAGAAAAGAACGGAAACAGCTATACCTAAGGATAAACCGAATCTCTTTAGGTACAGTATAAAAGAACGGAAACAGCAATACCTAAGGATAAACCAAATCTCTTTAAGTACAGTAGAAAAGAACGGAAACAGCTAAGGATAAACCGAATCTCTAGCTATAGTAAGAGAGTATCGTACGTGATTGTAAACGTGAAGCTAAGGTTAATAACAAAATGAGAAAACTCAGCTCTAGCATCGCGTGCTGAAGAAAGTCCCTAAACAGCGGCAAGACACAGTCTCGAGGGGTTATTCGTCACTTTCCGGTTATTGTAGCCGCCACCAGATGACAACATACAAAAATTCATCCGCCAACTAATTACACAGCCAATCCACTAGGGAGAATGGTGTCCGCGGGATTCTATTTACCCTAAATGTTATTTAAGAAGAAGATTTTATTCAATGGAAAAGGAGGTGTTGACACGATGGTATGAAATATGAGAGCTCTAGGCGGCAAACGTCTAGCTCTTGTAGAGTTTCACTCAGGCGGATTGCATTACTAATCGACTTGTAATTAATGCTCATTAATGAGAACATTAACCGTTTTCGTCACCTCATGTTATTTGTAGGGAATTAAATAACACACCAGTAGTAGTGCATGAATTCTCAAAAGCAAGTATACATCTCTCCCTTTTCAGCTTTTATACATACATATTATATATATATATATATATATATATATATATATATATATATATATATATATATATATATATATATATATATATGCCAACACCATGTCGTTATCCTACAGAATACCAAGCAAAAAAATGAAATACTATTTATTTCGTACACTGTCAACCTTGAAGCATTCTATAGAATACCGGGCTTCTCACTATAATGTTTAATAAGTACGAGGGAGGGGGAGGGGGGAATTAATCTGGAGAGTAATGGAAGGGGGTAATGTGCAAGGGGTAATATTCTTCACCCATAAAAAACATTACATAATATTAAAGTACACACCTGCTAATGTAGGTTGACCAGTTAAGGGAGAGGTGTTTGAAAAATCCCAGGGACATGCGAACTAGGCATGGATATGAACGTGTGGTAAATGGGGGCAGCTCAAGGACACTGGACAGTGTGGGCAGCTGGAGGACACTGGACAGTGTGGGCAGCTGGAGGACACTGGACAGTGTGGACAGCTGGAGGACACTGGGAGAGGGGGGGGGACACTGGTCTATTCTTTAGGAAACACTTTTTGAAAGGTGAAGAAAGTTGTAATACACACGTATAACTCGTCACACCAAGCAAACAAAGCAAAAAATGTAGTGGCATACCGCACTATAGAAATTAATTCGGTGCTGACAGTTGGGCAGTTAGCAACCCATTTACTCGTGACCTTTTCAATACAGCTACGATAGTGGATTCTTTAGGTAAAGTGTACACAAATAATTACTGCTATGATGGTGGATTCTTTAGGTAAAGTGTACACAAATATGATGGTGGATTCTTTAAGTAAAGTGTACACAAATAATTACTGATATGATGGTGGATTCTTTAGGTAAAGTGTACACAAATATGATGGTGGATTCTTTAGGTAAAGTGTACACAAATAATTACTGCTATGATGCTGGATTCTTTAGGTAAAGTGTACACAAATATGATGGTGGATTCTTTAGGTAAAGTGTACACAAATAATTACTGCTATAAGAGTGGATTCTTTATGTACAGTGTACACAAATAATTACTGCTATAAGGGTGGATTCTTTAGGTAGAGTGTACATAAATAATTACAGCTACGATTGTGGATTCTTTAGGTAAAGTGTACACAAATAATTACTGCTATGATGGTGGATTCTTTAGGTAAAGTGTACACAAATATGATGGTGAATTCTTTGGGTAAAGTGTACACAAATAATACTTCTATGATGGTGGATTCTTTAGGTAAAGTGTACACAAATAATTACTGCTATGATGGTGGATTCTTTAGGTAAAGTGTACACAAATATGATGGTGGATTCTTTGGGTAAAGTGTACACAAATAATACTTCTATGATGGTGGATTCTTTAGGTAAAGTGTACACAAATAATTACTGCTATGATGGTGGATTCTTTAGGTAAAGTGTACACAAATATGATGGTGGATTCTTTAGGTAAAGTGTACACAAATAATTACTGCTACGACGGTGGATTCTTTAGGTAAAGTGTACACAAATATGATGGTGGATTCTTTAGGTAAAGTGTACACAAATATGATGGTGGATTCTTTAGGTAAAGTGTACACAAATATGATGGTGGATTCTTTAGTTAAAGTGAATATAAATAATTACTGCTATGCTGGCTGAAGTTGTTAGATAAAGTTTACAACTAAAAATGGCTTAAAATTTATAGATATATAAAGTGTGAAGTAAATATTTCAATCTTGGAAGAAATGCTTCTGGTCTCTATAAATCCAGTTGAAAGCCATTTAGGGTGTAAAGTTGGATCAAACAAACCGAGCAGACGACTGTCTGTAGAGTCCAATCACCCGCTGTCTATTAGCACAGAAATTAACCAGTGCCACTAACGCACTAGTGCAGACAGACCCTGACCACAACCCAGAATCTCGGGGAAAAATAGCTGACATAGTTCCAGTGCTTAGTATAAAGAAGTCTTTAGAACTGGTAGCCTTACTTATGGCGAGAAGGTCAGACAGACGGACGTAGATGGGAGGGGGAGCAGTATGGCAAGGGAAGCGACTCCAGTTTTATGCCAGGGTGGGTTAGAGAAGGCAAGGGAAGCAACTCTAGTTTTATGCCATGGTGGGCTAGAGAAGGAAGATTTTACTCTCCGCTAGCTCTTGTATAACACGTCACTGTCAGGTGGGATGGTCTAACCCAGATTTTGTCTCCTTGACAGTTTAAAAATACCAGGCTAAAACTGGATTACATAGAAATGATTTTAACACAATTAAACAGGCTGTAGTTTAAAATAAGTAAGATTTTAGTTATTTTGGTAAGAAATTATTTTTTGGTAAAATTTTGAGATTATGGTAGGTCAGTATTATTTTATGTTTCGTAACTTTTTTATTATTTCAAATGAAATCTAGTTCGGTGAGTTTAAAAAAAAAATTTGTATTGTTTTTTATTTTAAAAATTATTGTTTTTATAAGAATTGTTTTTTTCCCTAAAAAGTATTAATGAGGCCGATGGTGTTAGTGGCTTTCTGATATACAGTAGTTAATAAAACTACCAACAACTTGTACTGTTGTTTTTTCACTTCTCTCGTCACTAAAATCCCTTCAACTAAAAATGTCACTTTCAGGATCTAAGACATCAGGCTAAATTAGGTTTCAAATATTTCAATAACTAGTTTAAGCCTCTGCACTGTTCACTGATGTATTTTCGGAAATGTGTGTCAATATGTATAACAATGTTACAGATACTAGATAAATGTCTACAGAAGACCACAAAAAAACATATGTCTACATAAGATCAGAGACTAGATAAGACAAATGTCTACATAAGATCAGAGACTAGATAATACAAATGTCTACAGTAATATAAGAGTAGACGAGACCAGAGGAGACTTATTGTTTTGACCAAGTTCTATTTTGCATGAGTTGGCAGTTAATAATTTTAAGTTTACATCAAACTCAGAAAATGAATTAATATAAAAAGTACCCAAACCACACACTTAAAGAAATCAAGTGCAATCATAGAGGATACCCGGAATAAACAGCTTTGGGTGCAACATCATACTCAAACACAACAATCCATGATTTCAGTTGCCTTTTGGTCATTAGCCGTCAATTTTCTCGGTATAACCTTAATGACCTCCCAGCACAATTCTCACTTGTTCTTTTCTTCCCTTTCTCTCTTTTTTTTTGGCAAGTTTCAATGTTAAAAAAAACCCGAAAATATCCGCCAGCGAAATCTTCCAATATTTGAGTACAATGGAGGATGTGATATCAAGTAGTGCCGGTCGCGGCGCCTCGCTTCTTTTCTTATCGGACAGGATTTGGACATGCGAAGAAGATTGATATTTTATTCATTTGATAATGAGTAGGGGACGTGAAAAGCTGAGTATTGGGCCCATGTAACCCGTACCTGGGGAGGTCATAAGAAAGGGGAATAACTGAAAGCCAGGCGAGATAACCACGGGGTAACGGAGGTCTAATCGCAAGGGGATGTCAGCCTGCAGTCCACGCATGTTATCACCAGGAAAGAACGACAATCACGCCAAAGTGGACGCTGACATCTCTTCATAAAAACACGACCGGAGACGTTTTAAAACCGCACACATTTGCTCACAGTTTTTGGGGTGTATTCATCTCTTATTATGCATCTTTTTTTTTTATAAAGGAAACAACTGATACCTCGATTTTTGAGTAATTTTCCAAAGCACACTATCAAAGTGTGAAAAAAATAACTCTGCGACCTTTGTCAAATATATTTTACAGCTACATATAGCCTATATAGTACACACAAACACGTATGTATGTGTGTATTTATATATATATATATATATATATATATATATATATATATATATATATATATATATATATATAAAATCACTTTTTCAGCGCGCTACAGTAAATAAAGTTCCAGTGTCTAGCATATTGTCTGATATTACTTGGGAAGTCGAATCACATTGAAAAAACATCCTTTTTCCCAGCGAAGTCCCACTGGGGCCACGGAGATATACCGGCATTAACTCCAATTTTGTGGATCACCTCTAAATTACACCTAGAAAGATGTCAAGTATCTGAGGAAACTGAGCGTGGCTCTAGCAACTATTAGACCACGAGAGTAATGAAAGAAATATATGACCTCAGCCAGAAGCCACTAAGGGAATGTTCTAATGGTATTAGTTAAAGATTCATGAACTTGAAATTATACAGCACTCTGGTGTAAGTTGATGGCAAATTATGGCTTAAAGAGAATGAGACGCTAGCTGTGCATGGCCCCGAGAGGACTCATTACATTATCATTGGTAAGCTCCTGACGGAGGACCAAAACTTGTGGCCGACCACCGCAGAACTTGTCCAGGCGGATGTGCAGTAAAATAACCAGATCGTTTGCTACATAGATTATTGCACCAGGCGGGAATCAGAAGGGTCTGGGAAACGTCTAGATAGAGATTTGACTTCATACCATAAAACTCTCTTTTTTTATTTTTATTTTAACACTCAAGTCCAGTTAGAGATTTGACTTCAGCACAATTCCTGATAGAGATTTGACTTCAAGACTCAAGTCCAGTTAGAGATTTGACTTCAAGACTCAAGTCCAGTTAGAGATTTGACTTCAAGACTCAAGTCCAGTTAGAGATTTGACTTCAAGACAAGTCATGATTTTGACTCCATGACTCTATCATTCGAATGCTAAACCCATAAATTTTTTAAATTACATTTTCATGGAAAGTTCAGTTGACATTTAGGCCATCCATATTTGACGTCACGCTACTAAAAAAAGGGGGAAGAGGGGGTCTGACTGAGTAATGTGTGATGAAGGGGAGGGAGGAGGGGGTTCAGAAAATGTGACGACAAACTTTTTACGCTTTAGAAGATTTTATAAAACTGAATTTAAGCATTTATTTTGCTAAGACTTGTAAATTGCAAGAAAAAAGTTCAATACATCTAATCCACCCAGCTCAAAGTATTTAGACATAGATTTTAAAGAAAAATAAACTGCAATACCAGAATGGCGGGGGGGGGGGGTAGAGACGTCATATTACAGGTCTGACTTTTAATGATGTGGGAAAGAGGTAAAATATGCCCAAAAGCGTGCCATCATTTACGGAGGAACTCTGATAAAAAACTGTCATCATAAAAGTTACATTTAATTTTTCAAATACATAACAGTGAGTGATAGTGTGTAGGGATTCATTTTTTAAATAGGTTATCCGGATAGAAAAGAGTAAATGATGGTGTGTAAGGATTCAATTTTTCAAATGAATTATTTAGACAGAAAACAGTGAATGGTAGTGTGTAAGGATATTTTAAGGGGAAGCGTAAGTGTACAGTGTGTTTGAATAAGGTCAGAAACTGTACGGTGGGCTGGCCATCCCCACAAGGAAGGGATTAGCTTTGTAGTCACGTTAAGCACACAGTTCGTGTATTAAGATGTCAAGGCTGCTGGGGCAGAGATTGTAGAGAACTAGCACGTTTTTATAGGTTCATACATAATATAGGGATATAGAAGTAGAAAGTGTATTTAAAATACAGGTTTTCGATAAGGTTGCAGGAGCTGAAGCTTACCCATAAATATATATAACCTGAGTACTAATCTTACACTATTTCTATTTAGATTTCATCATCCTTTTTCTTCGTTCGTCCCTAGGACATATGGGGTAGATGAAGTAGAGTTCATCTGTTTCAAGAACCCCGGGGGTAAATTGAGATAGTGTGGTCAGCACTACGCCCAGCTGCCTTAACTTAAAGTGTGTCAAGTGCCCATTAAGGATATCATACACACTAGAGCCAGGGATCCGAACTCGAGACCTTCTGGTTAGCAGTTCTGCGCTCTGCCATACGACCAAGGTGTCCCTAATTCGGATTTAGCCTCCCCTAATTCGAAGCCAGAGTTACACAAAAAAAAAAACAGAAAAAATGAATATATTTTATATTTAAAAAGCAGAAAGAGAGTTAATTATAAGTCGCACTCTATGTGACTGAAACAATGTCAGACAACTGTTGTAAAAACACTCCACTTTAAAAGCTTCTAGTGATATTTTACACGTGTGGAGTAGCAGATCTCATGACGAGCGCCTCCCCAGGTGGTGGAGAGGGAAATGCCCACCATATATACTAGGTACCGGGGAAATACCCGAGGTGGACAAAAATCGGCAGTTGTCCTGAGAGTTGAGAGGGGATTACTAGATGGTTGGGCTCTGGGCTAACAACCCGGACCTGTAGAGCAGAGCTCATTATAGAAACGCCAAACAGAGAACATTGAGAAAATTATGACATGGAATTAGGAAGGCATCACCTGGAGTCAGGTTGAGAAAATGGAACAGGACAGAGAATCTAGAGATCTTTGGTTGGCGACCCATACCCCAGCAGGACAGATGATCTGGAGATCTTTAGTTGGCGGCCCATACCCCAGCAGGACAGAGGACTGAAGATCTTTGGTTGGCGGCCCATACCCCAGCAGGACAGAGGACTGAAGATCTTTGGTTGGCGGCCCATACCCCAGCAGGACAGAGAATCTGGAGATCTTTAGTTGGCGGCCTATACCCCAGCAGGACAGAGTGTAAAAAAGACCTGTACATTTTATGCCGTCGTCTCCCTTTACATATAGCCTGAACACAGCAATCTTTAGTCTTCTCTCATAGCATTTAGAAATGTTCTTGAAATAGCGACTACATGTTTGGGGGGGGGGGGGTATCTTGAGGTTGCCGTTTCATGTGGTATTGTTGACGACTTTTTATAAATCTATGTGAGCTCCCAGTTAAGTGACGTTATGTATGGACGGTCATCTTATCTGTCTATACATACACAAATCTAGTAGGAAGACCGTGTCTGACATTTGTGACGCCGTGTACCGGGCAGGCAACATGGCTGTAGGCTGAATCATGTGACATTTCTTGTTTTGTTTAGTGATGCCCACTTTTAATCCTCGTTACATTTTGCTAAACCAAAATAAGTTTTATAAATAAATCGGTACTTAAGTAAGTCGCTTATGCGCGTGTCTGCTCTAATGGTTAAACTGGGGAAGTGTATGCCGCGTATAACTGCACTTGATTATCTCCTTAGCCATCTGACGGCAAGCGGATTGCTCACTGCCAAAAACTTCATTATTCCAAGTGCGTTGAGAACATTTGAAAAATCAACGACGGCCCGATCAAAAGACGAACATGTGCATTGGATTATTGAGGTAGATAAGAGATAGTTGCACAAGAATTTGATGCTATCGGCTTTTCAGCGTCTCGATCCATAGACCATTTAACCTATCATGGGAGAATGCTGGGTCACATTTATGTTTACTTCACTACTACACATTAAATGTTTACTACAATATGAGCATTTAAGATGGCCAAACACGTTAGACAAGATTGTATGGGGGGGGGGGGGGGGGGGGAGAGTGGGTAGTTTAATGTTGACTATTGCGGCCGCAGGTAGGGTAGGGAGAAACTGTCCGAATTCGCATGATGTCGTTTATAAACAACGCTTATGGGAAATTTAACAAATTCAGTTCAAGGCGGTACGGAAGAGCTAGGGACAGAGAGCGATTCATCGATATGCTAGGGGCAGAAAGTGACTGTATGGATGGGATACGCTAGGGACAGAGAACGGCTGTATAGAAGCCGGGGTGAGAGAGCGAATTATCTGCCATTTGACGGAGTCTGAAGCCGGAGTGAGAGAGCGAATTATCTGCCATTTGACGGAGTCTGAAGCCGGAGTGAGAGAGCGAATTATCGGCCATTTGACGGAGTCTGAAGCCGGAGACAGTATGAGCATGGGCTGACAGGCAGACAAATGGCGAGGGTTTGTGTCGCTTTTTGTGATGATGGAGTGACCGGTGGGAATTTGAATTAAAATTGATTTCAACTATTACAAGCTTCCGTTGAGCAGTGCTTCTTGCTTCTCAATAAAAAGACGTTCACGTGAATAGGTTGAATACATGTGACAGCCGCGAGAGAAGAATACAAGGACGAGCGACTTCAGTGTTTTAGTACGCTTTATAAATTGTTGAGTGTTCTTTGTGTTTTCATGTGCATGCTTTACAAAGACGATAAAGTTGGCATTTTTGTAACTCAGCAATGTACATACCTTTTTTTTTAAATCTTTAACTTTATTATTATTCTGTTATTTTTAATGCAACACCTAGATATTATTTTATTTCATTAGAACTGTATGACACTTTAAATAAGGAGTTGAAATCTAATAATTGTTTAAGTCCTCTAATTTTCAAACTGTTCATTGTAGGTAATTTCATACATCCTTTAAGGTCAATTTTAACAACACGTAAAACACTTATATACTACAAAATCTTCATGAGATTGCAACACTATGAACATGATCATGGCATGGATACTGTATAAAAAGATTTCTCAACACAATATGAATAGCTGGGGGGTCTTAACCTAAACATAGATGGTTTAACGTTACTCATTTGGTGAGGTGGGGGGGGGAGTGGGTCTTAACCTCAATATAGATGGTCTAACATTACTCATTGGAAAAGATGTACAAAGAACAAGGCCATCCTATTGACAAATCAATATATTAAAATAATTCTAAAAGTAATTAAGTTTTAGTTTTCAAGACATAAATACAAGATAATTACACTTACACGGATAACCTATAGACTTATAAACTAGTTCCTCCTCTTTGGATGTTGGTGGGTTTTATTTTGAAATGGATAGAAGATACCTGAGTACTAATGAACCAGTGAAAATTTTGAAATGGATAGAAGATACCTGAGTACTAATGAACCAGTGAAAATTTTGAAATGGATAGAAGATACCTGAGTACTAATGAACCAGTGAAAATTTTGAAATGGATAGAAGATACCTGAGTACTAATGAACCAGTGAAAATTTTGAAATGGATAGAAGATACCTGAGTACTAATGAACCAGTGAAAATTTTGAAATGGATAGAAGATACCTGAGTACTAATGAACCAGTGAAAATTTTGAAATGGATAGAAGATACCTGAGTACTAATGAACCAGTGAAAATTTTGAAATGGATAGAAGATACCTGAGTACTAATGAACCAGTGAAAATTTTGAAATGGATAGAAGATACCTGAGTACTAATGAACCAGTGAAAATTTTGAAATGGATAGAAGATACCTGAGTACTAATGAACCAGTGAAAATTTTGAAATGGATAGAAGATACCTGAGTACTAATGAACCAGTGAAAATTTTGAAATGGATAGAAGATACCTGAGTACTAATGAACCAGTGAAAATTTTGAAATGGATAGAAGATACCTGAGTACTAATGAACCAGTGAAAATTTTGAAATGGATAGAAGATACCTGAGTACTAATGAACCAGTGAAAATTTTGAAATGGATAGAAGATACCTGAGTACTAATGAACCAGTGAAAATTTTGAAATGGATAGAAGATACCTGAGTACTAATGAACCAGTGAAAATTTTGAAATGGATAGAAGATACCTGAGTACTAATGAACCAGTGAAAATTTTGAAATGGATAGAAGATACCTGAGTACTAATGAACCAGTGAAAATTTTGAAATGGATAGAAGATACCTGAGTACTAATGAACCAGTGAAAATTTTGAAATGGATAGAAGATACCTGAGTACTAATGAACCAGTGAAAATTTTGAAATGGATAGAAGATACCTGAGTACTAATGAACCAGTGAAAATTTTGAAATGGATAGAAGATACCTGAGTACTAATGAACCAGTGAAAATTTCAAGCAAACTTTTCAATGTTGAATGAGAACTAAAATGTATGTTATGCATTAAGATACTTTAGACCTGGCAACTAGTTCCTTACAACTAATGCAGTCATTATGTCTCTAGTAGTGACCTATATTAATATGGATCATTGATACAGTATAAAAACATTTAGTCTTTCAAATTTCTTATTGAAATTAATACAAAAGAAATGTGTTTTTATAAAATTTTCAGCCAAATCAATACTGAGAACAAAGCTTTTCATCAGCTCTTGAGTGTAAAGGATTAACACTTCACCATTTTATTTTAATGTCTCATAAATGGTTAGTGTTAGCGAAAAAAATATTTTTATTTAAAACTGGAAGGTTGTATTTTGAGAATTTTACTCTATAATTGTCTAGTAATCATTTTCAAAACATTATTCAAATAACATACAAATTTATTCATTCCTTTAATAGTAGTAAATTAAGCATTTCACGTGACCTTAATGTATTAGTAGTAAAGTAAACATGGAAACAAAGTCTGGCCACCAAAATATACACAACCACAAACAAAAGTAATACAAAACAGTTATAACTGTAAGATTTCCTAAAATATGTAGCCTATATATATCTGTTTCTAGTACATAGCAAGACTAAATTATAAAGAAAACACAAGTTTTTAATAGGCAATATATTTTAGTTTCAACACAAAATAATGATTTTAATGAAAATACAGTTATATAGGGTTAGATAACCTGCATTAAGAAAATCTATACAGTTTATAAAAATTGTGTGGTTTTTAGTATGTATTTTTATGTACCATGAATATCAACCAATATGATTGCTTATCAACTAGGCTTACAATAAGTAAGATCAATAATCTTAGAACCTGCATCATGATGAAAGAATACAAGAAGTGAAATGAAAAATCTAGAGACCCAATGATACTAGGGAATTGTTTACTCTCTCAACAGTTCCGCATAAATATCAAAATTAATTTTTAACATAATGCGGCTGAAAATAAACTTAAACGTAACCAACTGTGGAATGTATAATAGTCCAGTCCATGTTTACAACCCAAATACACAAACTGATAGAGGTTAGTATAACAGATAACAGTTACTTTAATCCCATGCCTAACACTAGCTGTTCTCAGAGACGCAAGCTTTACCTAAAGGGAAAATGTTGGTAACTTGTGATCATATTGATCATTTTCTTTTTTATGTAGATCTATATCATAACAAATATAATCCCCAAGTAAATCGACAGGTCAACCCTAAACCTAAAGATTAATTTATCGTTATCTGCGATAATAAAAATCGATGCTACAAATCACAGTAATTTAGGTTGGATGTTCCAGTGCTTGGGGGGGGGGGGGGGGGGGGGGGGGGGGTAGCATAAAAAAAAATATAGTCATATGCACAGGGACATATAGTAGATCTATAGATTTACGGATCTATAAACATGTACTTATTCTAAGACAGTATTAAGAACATATTTGAGTGCTTTTATGACACTTTTGAAATTGTTAACATTGATTTCATAGCCAAATACCCAAACAGACATAATAAATATATCAGTGAATTAAATAATACGAATAGCCTAATAAAAAATGTTCTAAAATTTTGTTAACTTTTTTAAAGGCTGAGCATTAAAGCAAGTCTCTAGAATCTATCTAAATATGAGTATGACTACTAAAACGTTAAACTATTACGGCTAGAATCAATCTAGATATGTACTATTGTACTATTGTATGTAGTATGTATGACATCGTATGATTAACTTGAGTGAGACTATGGAAATGACAGGAATCGGTATAAAAACAAAAACCATGTATAAGGAAAAATTATGTTGTATTTTCATATTCATAATTATTAATTAAATATAAAATATTAGCCTAAATCAGTAAATGTCATAGCATTTTTTGTATGTTGGTTGTGGGTGAGTTTGGAACCGTTAGTTCTGTTAGTTAAAAGTTAGTGTTATGTTAGTAGATTTAGTTAGTTAGTAAAAAAATTAGATCCACTGACTCTAGAATCTAGATCTCCAGACTCACTCTAGCTGCCAATATCAATAGAATCTACTTTTACACTTTTAGAAATATGATCTTATCCAAGATCTAGATCTAGATCTAGCTAGCTTGATTTGCCTACGCCTACTAGCCTCCATAAATCTAGATCTGCCTATTATGATCATGATCTAAATTCTAGATCAATGTAATACTATTATAGACTAGATCTAGATATCTAGATCTAGATCTAGTGCTAATGATAAATGAGTTTAAATTCTGCTATCGAATACTTGAGAAGCCTGGCCAGTCCAGGTCCACGGAAAAAAATATTTTTTTTTTTTTTTCACATTTTTTAAATTCAGAATTAATAGTACGATTTCAGCTAAATTCTAGGCTTGATCTAGATCTAGGTTATCTCTAATATTTGTATTATTTTTCTTATGGGTTCTAGACCAATATTCAAGAAAAAAATAAATAAATATTATTCAAATGTAAATTTTAGTTACCTGGAACAGGTACACTTTTAGAGCACTAACAACAGTAACTCTTCTTCTTCTTGCAACTAGATTCAACACATCATAATCGATCTTCCGCCATGATGAAGTCACGGAGATAAAAAAAAATATATTGAATTCTTGCGTAGTTATATTTTTCTCCCACAGATAATAGTAGATTGATATTGATTAAAGTTGGAGTACATGAGCATTGAGCTGTTTTGAAATTATAGAAATAAAGGCATTTTAACTTTATTTGACGTCTACCGATAGTCTACAAATGAATCTCTCCCCATTTGGCATTTAATCTAGAATCTAGCATTCTAGAATCCAGACATTATCTAATAATTAATATTATAGACCCTAGAATTCTAGCTAGATATCTAGTCTATATCTAATGTAATATAGACCTATTTAAAAAAATGATCTTTTAGTTATAGGCCTAGATCTATGAGTATTAATTCTTAATATTATGAGAAACATTGTTAATGTGATATTTAAAAGAAAGATTTTTAGTTGCAAAATAGTGAGATAAGCACATGGTAAATAAATAATAATATCGATTAATCAAAACATTCTGATATGTAGAGAATACGGTACCCCCCCCCCTCGAGGCATCGCGGGGGGTGCGAACCGCACCAGGTAACAACATTTGGGGGGGGGGGTGACACCAAGAAGAAAAATTGCAAAATATGTAGAAGATAAATGCTTTTTGTCCATTCACTTAATGAATAATTAGAGTTTAAAAGTTTTATAAGTACACATTGACCCTCTCGACAATACATCCATACACACACACACACACACACATATATATATATATATATATATATATATATATATATATATATATATATATATATATATATATAGCCTATATATATATATATATATATATATATATATATATATATATATATATATATATATATATATATATATACTTTCTCCCTTGGTGTGTAGGGGGGGGGGGGGGTGACACAATGAAGTGCCGTACCGGGTGACACCCGACCTAGCGACGCCACTGCCCCCCCCCCCCCCCCCTTTTTTTCCACAATGTACAACAATTATTTTGCCCTAGATCTATATCAAATATCTTTTAATTTTAACTTAATATTTTTTTAAATTAGTGTTGAATACATCTACACTTTGTGCTAGATCTATATGTGCCCATTTAATTATCATCTTTTCAAGTTCGTTTCCATAACACAGGGGGGAGATGATGTAAATGAAAGTTCATCTGTTACAATGAGCACGAAAAATTGTAATTGAATTTCTCATTTTTATTGACACTCTTGGATGACTTGTGTTGCGTTGATATGGCGTAGTATTGTGTTGTTACGTCTAATGTATTATATACTAAGATCATGATCTTCACCAAACTACTGTAGCCAGTTCTGAAATGATCTTCACCAAACTGTTTTAGCCAGTGCTGAAATTATTTTCACCCACTGTTGTAGCCAGAGCTGAAAAGATCTTCACCAAACTACTGTAGCCAGTGCTGAAATGATCTTTACCAAACTGTTTTAGCCAGTGCTGAAATGATCTTCACTAAACTGTTTTAGCCAGTGTTGAAATGATCTTTGCCCACTGTTGTAGCCAGTGCTGAAATGATCTTCACCAAACTGTTGTAGCCGGTGCTGAAATGATCTTCACCCACTGTTGTAGCCAGTGCTGAAATGATCTTCGCCCACTGTTGTAGCCAGTGCTGAAATGATCTTCACCAAACTGAAATCGATCAATAATCTATATATATAATTCTCTTCTTCGAGCCGTTAGAAAACAAGCTGCAAACGCTCTCCCTACCTCCCCACCCCTACATGGTTTTAGTGAGCTGTGTTCACTCTAAATGTTTACAAGCAGAGACAACGATTTTAAACGTAGGGGGGGGGGGGGAGTGGGGGGGGGGAAGGAAGGGGGGGGGGTTATGGTCCTTAACGAGCTACTTATAGTGTTTTAAAGAAATATTTTCAGTGTCAGCGTTGGTACTGTCGAATTCACAAATTATGAATTATTGAAAATTAGAAACAACTAAATAGCGGCGTATGTTATGCCGCGGGCCGGCTCGTATCTCATATTTGGCGTAACAGATTCGCTTGCAGACTTGCAGTTATCTCGGAACAAGATCTCCAGATCTTCAACCCCCAACACTTTGATTAACTTAGTTCAAAATAAAGATGGAAAAGACGAAAACCAATATAGTTCTAAAGTATCAACTGCGACACAGAATGCAAGTCGATTTTGTATTTGACTTTTCGCTTTGAAAAGTGTCTTACGGTGCTCTATTAGGAGATATTGATGATCCGGCAAGGGTATTAAGTAACGTGTGACTTAACAAATTCTGTTGGTACACACGTTGATTGAAGAAGTGCTGTGTTGTTCGGATGTTTTGTACTGGACCAATGCCTGTTTATCAAAATACCGGCATAGGGCCTTATTGTTGATAAAACTAGTTTTCTTTTGCTAAAGTTTGTCGAAAAGAAAGGAGTCGGAAGAAGAAAATAAAATCAATTGTTTGACACCATAATAAAAACTGTTATGGGACAGTGACTTAAAATAGGAGCTTTTTAAATTTATTTTATTTTATTTTTGAAAACTAAAAAAACAACTATATAAATGGGATAGGGTGGGGGGGGGGGGGGACGCAAAATTGACAGTTCACACGGGCTCCAGAAAGATAATGAAACCTCAATTTAGGCAGATGAATTATTTTTAATTGAAAATTTAGTTAAAATGAATTGTTTTTTTTTTTGTTGCCTTCAGCACATTACAAACTTGGGAGAGAATTATATTTGGAAAGAAACACTTCGAACTCGAAATTGTATGTGCTACTTATAGGTACTGATATACATATGAGGCATATAACTATTTAATATAGCCTAAATATATATATATATATATATATATATATATATATATATATATATATATATATATATATATATATATATATATATATATATATATATAATTAGTAATTAGCTTAGTATTTCTACGACCTAACAAAGAACAGCGATTAGGTAAAAATTGCGCCATCCACACAAATCCCCTTCCCCTAATAAAGAACACCGTTGTTGTTTTTATTTTATTTTAACGTAAGATACCATCTGTTACAAGTGTTACAATGAGATTGGAATGCTTCACCGAATGAAAGGCACAGATCGCACCATACGTTTACTATCATGTACGTTTAGTATGAACAAAGCAGTGTGTTAAAAATTACTCGTATTTCACGATATTTGGGCGCGACAAACATATGCCCTAATATGTCATTTACTGACATATGCCCAAATGTGTCATTTCACGAAATATGGGTGCGACAAACAGCATACACAAGCATACTTTAGTGCAGGGGTCTCCAAACTTTTCAGTCCGAGCGCCGCTTTAACTATCAAATTTCAGTCGCCAGTTTCTTCCAGGAATGTCTTTTATTTTTCTGGACAAAGTTCCTCAGCCATAACCAACAGACGATTTTTCCTTGGACAAAAAGATCTCCGCGGGCCGGATGAGAGGACTTCGCGGGCCGCATCCGGCCCGCGGGCCGTAGTTTGGAGACCCCTGCTTTAGTGTTACAATGTGATGATCGCGCTTGTGTGCTATATTTTGTTGTTGTTGAGATAAACGTATGTTCTATTATTCTCTGAACCACATTAATATGCTACCAATTAGTTGATAGGTAAAAATTCAAAAACAAATTATTATCGACAGTCTTCGTATTTTTTTCATATACGTAAATAGCTTTGTGAAACGAATAAAAAGTTTAGTACACACAAGCATGCACACACACAGACACGCGAGCACACATACATGCTTGCTCGCACTCAATTATCAATGATTGTATGCACGACAAAAACTATCATGATTACAATATTGTATACGCTAAGCGTGTTGAAGTTTTTCTAAAATCCTATACCACTATTTTAGACGGAACTGGACATCCAGACAAGGTATAAGTATAATAGAAACCAGCCGCGTGGACATTAAAGGTAGTTGACCTGGAAAAACTTGATCATTGTTGTCTTTGTTCGTGGGGATCTGGTAGTAGATTCAGATAGCTTAGTGTAATATATATGTGTCGTTAGGCGACCTTTGAATATAAATCTAGGTCGCTAGCAGTGGCGGAACTAGAAAAAAAGGGCCACCCCGCAAAACAAATTTCTGGGCCCCGCTATATAAATAAATAAATATATATATATATATATATATATATATATATATATATATATATATATATATATATATATACACATATACCAACACAGAATACAAACATTGGATACTCATTTCAGGCCTAATCGTGTTTTTTAAAAAAAATGTGTTTTGTTTTCAATTTAAACAAGTTACAACTTGTCAAGTTTGTGAGTGCACTCGTCTGTTTTAACTTTTGTTTTTAGATTTAGAACTGGTTTATTTCATACTTGCTGTAAACTGCTTACCATCTAGTATTTTGACGGTCATAAGAATATAAAACGTGAAAGCTTTGTATGCGTAATGGTTTCTCGTGTTATGTTTATTTCAAAGTTTTTTTGTATTTATATTATTTGTTTTAAATATATTTCCTTTTAATTCTATGTTATTCTTTAGTGTATATTTTTAGAACATATAATAATTAAGAGAAGTAATTGCTTTTTAATTTATTTAGAACAAAAATATTAAAAGAAGCTTATGAGCACACCTATTTAACTATTTAAAAAAGGGAAATAAGTCATGGAAGTGTTTTGAACGTTTGCTCAGGCATATATTTTTTTTTACGCAACAGCATAATAATATGTTATCTACAGTATAACATCACGACAAAAGTAGATCTGTTTGTTTTTCACAAAAGCTTTTACTGTCAATTCAAAAATGCAAGAAAACAGTGTTTTTTTTTAACTATAAAATTTTTATTATGGTCGGCTATGGGCCCCTAAATGGCGTGGGCCCCCCCGCATTGCGGGGTCTGGCGGCACTGGTTCCCAGAAAGAACCGCAACGGAAAAAAGCGCAACGGAAAAAAGCGCAAATCAAAAAGCGCATCGGAAATAAGCGCACACGGAAAAAAGCGCAAAGAGAAAAAAGCGCACACAGAAAAAAGCGCAAAGAGAAAAAAGCGCAAACGGAAAAAAACGCAAAGAGAAAAAATCGCACACAGAAAAAAGCGCAAACAGAAAAAAGCGCAAACGGAAAAAAGCGCAAAGAGAAAAAAGCGCACACGGAAAAAAGCGCAAAGAGAAAAAAGCGCAAACAGAAAAAAGCGCAAAGAGAAAAAAGCGCACACAGAAAAAAGCGCAAACAGAAAAAAGCGCAAACGGAAAAAAGCGCAAAGAGAAAAAAGCGCAAACGGAAAAAAGCGCAAACAGAAAAAAGCGCACACGGAAAAAAGCTCAAACGGGAAAAAGCGCAAACGGAAAAATGCGCAAACAGAAAAAAGCGCAAACGAAAAAAAGCGCAAACAGAAAAAAGCGCACACAGAAAAAAGCGCAAACAGAAAAAAGCGCAAACGGAAAAAAGCGCAAACAGAAAAAAGCGCACACAGAAAAAAGCGCAAACGGAAAAAAGCGCAAACAGAAACAGAAAAATGCGCAACCAGAAAAAACACAAAGAAAAATGTGCAAAAGAGAAATTTAGCACAAAGACCATATGGACTAGATGACACATTTATACATGACTTTTAGGGCTGCTGTGAGAGTGTCGTGTTTGATCACGTGATCTACTACCATTTAAAGCGTACCACTACCATCTGCATTCCCATCACCACGATACAGGCGATAATCACTTTACACAATGCCTATTATTTTCTTGGTCAATAATTATTCAACTACTATTCTCGCATAAACATAAAACTATCGACATTACACGAAGTATCTTTCACATTTTCCCTAGTCCGAACTACCTAGCTTGCATACTATAACAACCCGTTCCTATGGCAAAACTTCACTCTCTTTCATCCGCGTCATCAAACATGCATTCGTCATATCTCTCGTAACAACATTCATTCGCACCAAAATAACAATTTTGTATTTAATATTTTTTCACATCATGACGCACCTACCTACCTACCTACTACCCACCTACCCACCTACCTACCTACCTACCTAACTACCCACCTACCCACTTACCCACTTACCCACCTACCCACCCACCCGCCTACATACTTACCAAACTACCCACCAAAAAAGTATCGGCGAAGTTCGTAAGTTTCGTAAACTGTACTAGACATCTTTTTTTTTTAATGAAAATTCATTGACATCATTGACATATGTTACATATATGTTACATTTTGCGACAACCTTAATTAGTGCGTTGGGCTTGTATGAAAACTCACTTCGAACTAACTCAATTACATGCTATTTATTTTAACATTACACGGTAAGCGTCACCCAACTGTTGTGATGTGAGGTGAGGACAGGTTCGACAATAAACCAACACGAAAGTACGAAAGAGACATAGATTGCCTATTAGAGAATGGACCCCTTAACTTTCCTAACCCCACCATTTATTATACCCTACCTAACCTCTAAATTTACTGCGCTAAATGTCACTTCCCTCCCAATCGTTCCTATTCTACAGAATTGTGTATACTATTTATTTACATTCTTTAATCTCAATATAACTAAAATAGACTTTTGTTTGAAGGGTAATGAAAACATGTAAACAAAAGGGACGCTACTCTAAATCTATGCGAATACTTATATGCAGTGGCGTAGGCAGGGGGGGTTTATGGGGGTCATAACCCCCCCCCCCCATAGACCCCTCGGTATATATATATATATATAAGGTGGGTAAGTGGGTAGGTGGGTAGTTAGGTAGGTAGGTGGGTAGGTGGGTAGTAGGTAGGTAGGTAGGTGCGTCATGATGTGAAAAAATATTAAATACAAAATTGTTATTTTGGTGCGAATGAATGTTGTTACGAGAGATATGACGAATGCATGTTTGATGACGCGGATGAAAGAGAGTGAAGTTTTGCCATAGGAACGGGTTGTTATAGTATGCAAGCTAGGTAGTTCGGACTAGGGAAAATGTGAAAGATACTTCGTGTAATGTCGATAGTTTTATGTTTATACGAGAATAGTAGTTGAATAATTATTGACCAAGAAAATAATAGGCATTGTGTAAAGTGATTATCGCCTGTATCGTGGTGATGGGAATGCAGATGGTAGTGGTACGCTTTAAATGGTAGTAGATCACGTGATCAAACACGACACTCTCACAGCAGCCCTAAAAGTCATGTATAAATGTGTCATCTAGTCCATATGGTCTTTGTGCTAAATTTCTCTTTTGCACATTTTTCTTTGTGTTTTTTCTGGTTGCGCATTTTTCTGTTTCTGTTTGCGCTTTTTTCCGTTTGCGCTTTTTTCTGTGTGCGCTTTTTTCTGTTTGCGCTTTTTTCCGTTTGCGCTTTTTTCTGTTTGCGCTTTTTTCTGTGTGCGCTTTTTTCTGTTTGCGCTTTTTTCCGTTTGCGCTTTTTTCTGTTTGCGCTTTTTTCCGTTTGCGCTTTTTTCCGTTTGCGCTTTTTTCCGTTTGCGCTTTTTTCCGTTTGCGCTTTTTTCTGTTTGCGCTTTTTTTCCGTTTGCGCTTTTTTCTCTTTGCGCTTTTTTCCGTTTGCGCTTTTTTCTGTTTGCGCTTTTTTCTGTGTGCGCTTTTTTCTCTTTGCGCTTTTTTCTGTTTGCGCTTTTTTCTCTTTGCGCTTTTTTCCGTGTGCGCTTTTTTCTCTTTGCGCTTTTTTCCGTTTGCGCTTTTTTCTGTTTGCGCTTTTTTCTGTGTGCGGTTTTTTCTCTTTGCGTTTTTTTCCGTTTGCGCTTTTTTCTCTTTGCGCTTTTTTTCTGTGTGCGCTTTTTTCTCTTTGCGCTTTTTTCCGTGTGCGCTTATTTCCGTTGCGCTTTTTGATTTGCGCTTTTTTCCGTTGCGCTTTTTTCCGTTGCGGTTCTTTCCGGCCACCGGCGGCACTGTAGTTCCGCCCCTGGTCGCTAGGCGACAATTGAATATAGTATTTTAGGTCGTTAGAGTTAGGCAAAATTTGAATATAATATATATTAATAAATATTATATAATAGGTCGTTAGGCGATAGTTGAATATATAGTATATATATATATATATATATATATATATATATATATATATATATATATATATATATATATATATATATATATATATATATATATTATAGACTCTATTATGGAGAAAAGTGTCTCAAAGAATAACTGATCATGAAATTATAAATGACTCGTATATGTTTATTGCTATAGAAATAACAGCACCAATTTTTATTAACAGTAGTATGATTTATAATTGGCATAGCGAATTACAAACATTTAATCTCTGAGCACATCGTTTTTGAATGGGACACTGATTTGGGTTGATTAGCAAGTGCCTTAAGAGCAGTTCAAAAAGCATCTTACACCTCAAAAGTGTAACATATCTTAGCTATTTTAGAAAGCGAGTTTTACTTGAGTTTCATACGAAACTCGATCGATGGCTTCGACGGAAAGAAATGTTCTCGTTTCTTTAGGATATTTATTTTTATTTGCTATTTCATTATCGCATGGATGGGAATCTGAAGATTTTGAGTTGTTTGATCTTGTTGAAGAGATTAATATCAATTTCTATGAATATTTTGAAATAGATCAGGTAATTTATTATAGATCTAGATCTAGATCTAAATGTAATGTGTCAGTCCTGGCGATCAACTAGAAACCGACCGAGGGAAAGGGGGGATGGGAGTAGATCTAGATCCGTAGATCGGTAGAGCCACATAAAATTTTAAAATTAATTTATTTTATTGACTTTAGTCTATAAAAATAAACCTAGATCTAATATATAATATATAATAATAAGTTGAGCTTGGGTTGACTTGAACCTGTGAATCACACGCTGATTCAGTGATTAGGCCTTTAATTATTAATTAGTTCGGCCTATAATTATTTAGGCCTAATTAATATTATAATAAAGTTCACCTCTAGAATTCTAGATAGATCTAGATCTAGATTTCTAGATCTATTCTATATACTATATTATTTCTGGATCTATGGGGTAGCTGAACTTAGTAAACTAGCTAGGCGTTGGATAAGAATCTCCAAAATCTTGTCTGAACTGTAAGGCAGAAAATGCCTTGTCGAACACGTTGTCATGTGCTCTTGAGAGCCACCTGTTAAACTACTGCAAGGGCGCCTGTTAGTGCCACAGTGCTCACTGGGGACAATTTTCTGTTTGCGCAGTTTTCCGTTGGTGATATTTCCCGAATTACGCATTTTTCTGGAAACCATTGTGGGGTGTTAAGATTTGTTTACAGGGTTTGGTCTACTCTGTGTGTTGTGTGGGGTTTGTTAGTGGTGTATGGGGAGTGGTAGGGTGCAATGAAACTCAGCATAGTACAGGCATAGTTGTATCAAAGCTGTTTTTTCACTACTATTGCAACCCTAAATCTTATCCTGACTAACCTTAAAATGTATGTATAGCGAATCAATGATCAGTTCTAGCAAAAAAAAATTCAAGTGATTCGTTTCTTTAAGTATAAATCTTACAGTTCTTGAAGCTTTTTTGTAAAAACCTAATAAACTTAATTTTTTGACTAAAAGACCTTCATAATATCATATTAAATAACTTATGTCAATTTGGTGTTAGGCCAGTTTTTGGAAAGGCAGGATTACTGTATATAAGATAAAGCTAGCCAATAAAACATTTAATATCACCTACCAACATTAGTTTTAGTTGAACTATGTATGTGTGCTTAAGCATACTTGACTCTTCAAAACCAATCATAAATAATTTTGATCTTGGTCTTAATGTTCATAGAAAAGATTTTTATAGACACATCACAGAAAACAGAAATAGTTAATATTATTATTAAAAAATGATGAACCAGTCTTACTAGATAAATACTAATATATTGATGTGTCCAGTCAGCGTCAAGTTCTGATGTTAGAAAAGCTTACAGACGTTTATCTCTTCAATATCATCCAGACAAAAACAGCGCTGAGGATGCATCAGAAAAGTTTAGACAGGTATAACTGGTATTACTTTTATTTTTATCAGACTAATTTATTAGAATTATTTTAACAATAACTTTAGCAATAATTTTCATAACTTTGTTATTTTATAATTTTAGATTGTTGCTGTTTATGAAGTTCTTAAGGATGAAAAGAAAAGGCAAAGGTTGGATAGGTTTTTTTTTTTAAATTTTGTTTATTCATTAAATAGAATAAGTTGACAATTTTTCACTAATAGAATTTTTAGTATTTCCATTTTAATATGTAGATATTGTAGTAAGTTTGAACCATTGTGTTTGATAGGTACAACCAAATTTTGGTGGAAGGGTTGCCAGATTGGCGACAGCCTGTGTACTACTACCGTAGAGCCAGAAAAATGGGCATTTATGAGCTTGTTGTCCTACTTTGCATCATAATTACAATAGGACAGTACTTTGTTTCCTGGGGCATTTATGTTGAAAAACGCTTAGTGATGGTCAGTATGAAAGTTTTAAAAATTCTTTGAACCCTTTATCTAGCTGACATGTTTGTAGATTTATTGTACAGTTAAAATTGTTTGGCATATACATATTGTCTTCATTAAAACAACCAAAATTGTTACTCATTAAAATTATTGTGTTGTATTTAGGAAGAAATTGTCACTTCAAAAAAAAAGAAAGAAAAGAAGAAGAAAAAGCATACATCTGCTGATGAAGATATACCAGATGATGAAGAACTTAATTCACTGCCCACCCCTCGAATATTAGACTTATGGCCTTTTCAGCTTTCAATTTATTTATTTTATACTTGTAGGTAATTTATAAATAATTCAATTTTTCTTTATAAGATTTTGTTTACGTATTAAGAAAAGCTTGTTGATTTACCTTGTTGGGAATCCATATAACTAAAAAGGAAATATGAATTGTATTTTGTCATATTTTGATTATTGAATATCTACCTTAATTATTTACACCTGTTGTATGAAGTAAGCGCTTGACTAAAAAACATCACATCTGCCATTCTACTACTGTTAAGGTGTTTGGCTGCGTTCACAACATTGTTAATTTGAGCATATCACACATGTTATGACCAGAAAAAGCAGATTTTTCTGTGTGTAAAATTGTCCCATACATAGTTTTCATTAGGCAAGTTCATAATCAGATGACTCAGGACTGAGGCGGTTATTACTTTAATAACTGATCAACATAGTTTGATCGATCTGTTTTTGACAAAGCTGTATCACTAATTATTTGAATTATGGTTAGATTACATCTTGTTTTTTTTTAAACTTACTAGTGATCAACCTCCCAGAAACTATCAGACATTGGAAAGAGGAAAGAAAGAGAAGGAAAGAAGAAGAAGAGGCAGCTAAAGCCTTTATTGAAGAAGAAACTACAACAGGTAGCTAATGCTAATAGGTTAAGAAATGTTTAGATATTAACATTTAAAAACTACTGACAGAAAATGCTGAAACTATAACATTTTTCTTAATTATGAAAAAAAATAACGCTTTGTGATATATATATATATATATATATATATATATATATATATATATATATATATATATATATATATATATATATATATATATATATATATATAATATTTTGTGAATAGAGGTTGTTAGAAAGCCCAAGAAAAGAAGCCCACTTGAACTACCTGAATACACAAGTGAGATGTATGCCAAGCTCTCCGTGACTGTACCAGGTGAGAACAAGAAAGAGACTCAGGGATCCAACCATGATAAAAAAGACACAGATGTGCAAAAAAAGGTAACAACAATCATAGTTCTTAACTCTACTGGAGAGCTTTAATCTCAGAGAGCTTACTTAGATAAACTTAGAAAAAACTATATTGGCTACAATGTAAGTGATATTTGTAAACTTTTATTCAGTACCTGCTTTTTTATCTAAAGTTTTTCTTAATACTACAAGAAGAAAACAATCACTGTAACTGTATGTTAGATAACTATATCTATTGAACTTTGAATTTAAAATGTGCTGATTTTATCCCTTAAACTGGTTTTTGTTTGTTAAGGATACTGATGATAAACTGTTTAAATATTTCTAGCAGACAAAATGTTTTAAAACCTATTTGCAGGGAGAGTGGAGTGATGAAGATCTGATTTTACTGTCAAAAGCTGTGAATAAGTTTCCTGGAGGGACACATCAGCGCTGGGAAAAGATAGCAGAGATGGTTGGCCGTAGTGTTCAGGAGGTGGGAGTAAAAATATTAACTTTTATAATTGGAACCAGCATTCTTGTGTCCATGTCATTCTGTTTGCTGAAATTGTTTTCTTGAGTGGTTTTTTATGGTTGTTTTTTACTTTGCAATGAATTTTTTTACTTTTCCTATCTAGGTTACATTAAAAGCTAAAGAAACCAAGGGAAACTACTCAATGCATTTAAGTACAGCTGTTCAAAGTAAGTCTAAAATATTCTGTTTTTAGCCACAAATCCCTGTCTTGTACCCACAGACTTTCACCAGACAGTAATAAAACTCTTTTGTACCCACAGACTTTCACCAGAGTAATAAAACTATGTCTTGTGTTCATAGACTTTCACCAGATAGTAATGAAACTCTGTCTTGTGTCCACAGACTCAGTGCCCAGTTTGAACAACGCTATCAGTGACTACATCATCACACAGAATGAAGATGGGGAGGACATTGTGCTCTTCCCTGATGGCAATAATGAATCTCAGGTCAGGAAAAGACAGCGACCAACCAAGCTGGTCAAAACACCTGAGAGGACCCTGCTCATAGCCCAGGGTACCACCAGCACCAGTGAGGGGACTAAACTCGCAGATGTCCAGCCTGACAAAATCTGGACACAGAACCAACAGACCATATTTGAGTGGGCGTTGAAGCAGTTTCCTAAAGGGACAGAAGCAAGGTGGGAGAAGGTTGCTGAGCATATACCTGGAAAATCTAAAGTGAGTTTTATGTTATTAAATTAATCTACCTGTATCAAATCCTTACCTACTTATGTATAAATAACTTCAGATCTTAAAATTAATTTTTTAAAGTTAAAGTTTTTATGACCTTCTTTTAAGTGATCTTTTTACTGTCTTGTTAAATAGTTTGTGATTGATTTTTCTTTTTGTTGCAGGAAGATTGTATACGTAGGTTTAAAGAACTTGCGGAGCTAGTCAGTAGAAAAAAGAAGGGGGAACAGTAAATCAAATTTGTATTTATAATGAGATGTTCATCATAAGCAATCTGTGCTTGTACAACTTACATACAGTTTTAAACTTTACCAATGGTGTTTCATATCTTCCTAATGTAGCACATCTTTTACTTATAACTTATAGAAGAAACAACTTGCTTCTTTTTACATACATATTATTAAAGTTTTTCTTAAATAGTGTAGTTTTAAATCTGTGATTTTACAATCTTAGATGAAAGTTTGGTCGATTGTTAACTTGTATGGAAATCCCATATTTCAATCCCATATATTTATTGATATGGATATCCCATATTTGTTGATGTGGGTGTTCCATGTTTATTGTATGGAAGTGACATTTTTGTTAACGTGGAAATTCCATGTTTGTTGGTGTGGTCAGAGATTTCTTTCAAAAGTGCATTTATTTGTAATTTATTGTTACCATGGTGATAATTAGTTTTCTTGTTCATATCAAATAGAAGAACATTGTCAGTTTTATTGATGTAAATTTTATTTAAGCGTATAGAAAATGTTTTAATGTGTACAATAAAAGCAATCTGGGTAACATTTCAACAATGGCAGTAGTTTATATTTATTATAAGTGTAGTAGGCTGACTTAACAGTCAGTTTTAGAATTTGACTGAAGTCACCTGTATGTCAGTTATAATGACTTAACCTGTACAACATTTATAGTCAGCCTAATTGATGCTAGAAGATTTCTGACACCTTAAGGCAATTTTTTACACATCTTTGTAACACATAACAGATCAAAACACCACATGCTATAACATCAAGACTTCATGGCAAAATATAAGTACATTTGAAATGAATGGTAACAGCAGGAGAGGAAATTTATAATTATTATATCCTTCTGTGAAAGGAATTGTTGGAATTGAAGGTTTATCTAGCCCAGTGGTTCCCAACCTTTTTCGAATGGCGACCCCCTTTAATAAAAAGTAAGTGACCCGCGACCCCCATAGAATTAAAAAGCCGAAATTAGTAGGGAAATTAATAAGCAATAAAATAAGATTTTCTAGTAGACTTTCAATATGAACTACTCTTGATAACTGTTTTAATAGCATGAGTAAAATTGCATACTATTCACTAAACCTTCGTGGTTAAGTTTTTAATTTAAAAATCGCTTCTTTCAAAATTTTAATTATCTCACAATTAGATTCATCTACCACACCGCAGAGTTTCTCAAATTTACAATATTTCCAAGATTTATTTTCTTTACCGATTGTGCAGCTTTGATAAAAATGCCCCGAGATTATCATGGAAAGTTATAATATTGGTTCATTTCGCTGAAGCTTCAGGTTAGCTTATCTTGATGTTCGAACACATCTGCTAGGTATGATACTCTCTTCAACCACTCTATGTCGTTTTAAGTATACCAAAAGGTCTTGTTTTCTCTGCACTCCCAAGAACAATTTGATTTCTGTAGTGTACTGCGTACTGTAGTGTAGAAGAGCAGAACCTCGTGATCTATATTAATGTTTTTGCTCAGTTCTTTGAAGGCTCCAGATTTTATATAATTTACGACTTATACTAGCAATGGACTCTTGATGTCGATTGGTTAGGGCAGTAGTTAGTGAGCTAAATCTTTTCTATTTTCTGAAAGCCCGATTTTGAGCTAAACATAGATGGCACACGTTCCGTACAAACCCCCACAGCCGTTCTAACACATTTTAATCATCCAGTTTCCAAAAAGGTATTTATTTTCTCCATGCTATCTTCACAAAAGAGCAACTCTTCTTTGCTATCATCCGCATGAATATAGACACAGACCAGCAACTGCGAACACGAACTCACGTCTGTTGATTTATCAACTTGAAAAGCTTAATTTCAATAAAAATGTGTTATTTAACATTTACGTACATGCAGCGTTTGATGAAATTTTCTCCTATTGGTTTTTTTTTTTTTTGCTTGCTTGTTCTATCGCGACTTCATTTGATGCTTGCACTAATGCTGGTGAAAACTTCCTGTTCGATCAGGTCTCTGGCGTTTGCAACTAGCTTTTTACCGACGAAAGAACGCCATGTATTTTTTGGTGTGTTCCGAATGACTCGTCTCAAATGACGTTTTAGTTTTAAAGATTTCATAGATTCGTGACTGAGAACATCTTTGTCCAGTGCGCTTTGTTTTTCTCTATTACATTTCCAGTGATGTTAATGAAGCCGAATTTCAAAAATTCTTCTAAATATTTATGTTTTGTTTCAAATTACTAAGGTTTGTATACCAGTTGGCGACCCCCCAGAAAGACCTTCGCGACCCCCAGGGGGGTCGCGACCCCCAGGTTGGGAACCCGTGATCTAGCCCCTAAATCCACACAAAACCCTTTGTCTGACCCCTAAATCCACACAAAACCCTTTGTCTGACCCCTACATCACACAAAACCCTTTGTCTGACCCCTACATCCACACAAAACCCTTTGTCTGACCCCCTACATCCACACAAAACCCTTTGTCTGACCCCTACTTCCATACAAAACCCTTTGTCTGACCCCTACATCCACACAAAACCCTTTGTCTGACCCCTACATCCACACGCAGCTCTTGTCTGACCCCTACATCCACACAAAACCCTTTGTCTGACCCCCTACATCCACACAGCTCTTGTCTGACCCCTACATCCACACAGCTATTGTCTGACCCCTACATCCACACATCTATTGTTTGACCCCCTACATCCACACACAGCTCTTGTCTGACCCCCTACATCCACACAGCTATTGTTTGACCCCCTACATCCACACACAGCTCTTGTCTGACCCCCTACATCCACACAGCTATTGTTTGACCCCTACATCCACACAGCTATTGTCTGACCCCTACATCCACACATCTATTGTCTGACCCCCTACACCTCTAATCTGTCCTCAGCATCCTTACACAGTTCTTGTCTAACCCCTACAATAAAAACATCCAAATCACAACTCGTCTGACCCCTATGTCCCCATACTGACCCCTACATCAACAGTCTATGGTTGCCCTGTCTTTAACTTTAAGTTAAAAAACCTACTCCAGTTGATGAAGACTACAAAATTCCTCTGGATTTTGTACTTTCTAGGATGATATCAGGGTCCTTCTCCAGCAGCTTGTCGTAAGCTTCAGCATATTTAGGGATGGTGCAAATGTCCTTGGAGTTACCGTTCCTGTCCACAGAGACTCCTGCCTTTGGATTCTTCTTATCCTTGTGAGTGATGCGAATCTGTTCGAGGAAAAGTTGAATGGTTCATAAATTCATGTGTAACCTCATACAAAAGTTGAATGGTTCACGTGTAACCTTTTGGAAATGTAGCGTGGGGTGGGCAAGCACTGTATGGATACAAGTCTACATTTAATATTTAAATTTATCACATGTTTTGATATCTTTTTAAAAAACTTTCTGACAGTCTAGTATTATCAATCAGTTCTTGACATTTTATCTGTGTTAAAAGTAAGTTGTAACTACTAACGTGATCGCGTGAAGCCACAGACGGACACTCTATAAAATAGTTGTACGGCAGCAAGAAAAACGTCAGGTGGTTTCCTACAGTTGGCGTCAGTGGCAGATCTTCTGTGTGCGGGATGTGGTGCATACCGGAAGTGATCCAAAACACCAAGTCCTGTCAACAAAACGGCGGCCATTTTGAAAAATAAACTCAGCGTATTGAAAAGTATAAAAGTGTAAACACACAGGGTTACTAACTAACCTCGTCAACAATGCTCTCATTGTCTGCGTAAAATTTGGTGAAGTCTGTGACGGGGTTTTTGCTGTCCCACATTGCGTAAGGCGAGCTAGAGACCTGCTCGTCGTCCTTGTGTTTGGTCACTACCAGCTGGTGTCTGGCCCAGGCTATGGGGGCTTCGTTGTCAACCCCTTCTGGTAGAAGTTGCTTCGACATGCCGTGCATGGCTATTCTGGATTTAGTAGTATGGGGGAGGGGGAATTTTGTAACACTGGCTGAACTTAGTAACATTCTTGCTAAAAAAAGATTACTGGCAAGGCTAATAATTAGAATGATAAAGTGCTTCAACGAGTGTTCAAATTTCAAAAAATCAATAGAGAAAGTAATGTCAAGTATATATTGTGATTATCTTTGGTACTCAATGAACAATATAAGTTAATGATAGGGGATGAAAGGTACACTGTAGACGTGATGGGGGATGAAAGGTAGACGTGATGGGGGATGAAAGGTACACTGTAGACGTGATGGGGGATGAAAGGTACACTGTAGACGTGATGGGGGATGAAAGGTACGCTGTAGACGTGATGGGGGATGAAAGGTACACTGTAGACGTGATGGGGGATGAAAGGTAGACGTGATGGGGGATGAAAGGTAGACGTGATGGGGGATGAAAGGTAGACGTGATGGGGGATGAAAGGTACACTGTAGACGTGATGGGGGATGAAAGGTACGCTGTAGACGTGATGGGGGATGAAAGGTACACTGTAGACGTGATGGGGGATGAAAGGTAGACGTGATGGGGGATGAAAGGTAGACGTGATGGGGGATGAAAGGTACGCTGTAGACGTGATGAGGGATGAAAGGTACGCTGTAGACGTGATGGGGGATGAAGGGTAGACGTGATGGGGGATGAAAGGTAGGCTGAAGACGTGATGGGGGATGAAAGGTACGCTGTAGACGTGATGGGGGATGAAAGGTACGCTGTAGACGTGATGGGGGATGAAAGGTACGCTGTAGACGTGATGGGGGATGAAAGGTACGCTGTAGACGTGATGGGGGATGAAAGGTACACTGTAGACGTGATGGGGGATGAAAGGTACGCTGTAGACGTGATGGGGGATGAAAGGTACACTGTAGACGTGATGGGGGATGAAAGGTACGCTGTAGACGTGATGGGGGATGAAAGGTAGACGTGATGGGGGATGAAAGGTACGCTGTAGACGTGATGGGGGATGAAAGGTACGCTGTAGACGTGATGGGGGATGAAAGGTACACTGTAGACGTGATGGGGGATGAAAGGTAGACGTGATGGGGGATGAAAGGTAGACGTGATGGGGGATGAAAGGTACGCTGTAGACGTGATGAGGGATGAAAGGTACGCTGTAGACGTGATGGGGGATGAAGGGTAGACGTGATGGGGGATGAAAGGTAGGCTGAAGACGTGATGGGGGATGAAAGGTACGCTGTAGACGTGATGGGGGATGAAAGGTACGCTGTAGACGTGATGGGGGATGAAAGGTACGCTGTAGACGTGATGGGGGATGAAGGGTAGACGTGATGGGGGATGAAAGGTAGGCTGAAGACGTGATGGGGGATGAAAGGTACGCTGTAGACGTGATGGGGGATGAAAGGTACGCTGTAGACGTGATGGGGGATGAAAGGTACGCTGTAGACGTGATGGCGGATGAAAGGTAGGCTGTAGACGTGATGGCGGATGAAAGGTACGCTGTAGACGTGATGGCGGATGAAGGGTAGACGTGATGGGGGATGAAAGGTAGGCTGAAGACGTGATGGGGGATGAAAGGTAGACGTGATGGGGGATGAAAGGTAGGCTGTAGACGTGATGGGGGATGAAAGGTACGCTGTAGACGTGATGGGGGATGAAAGGTACGCTGTAGACGTGATGGGGGATGAAGGGTAGACGTGATGGGGGATGAAAGGTAGGCTGAAGACGTGATGGGGGATGAAAGGTACGCTGTAGACGTGATGGGGGATGAAAGGTACGCTGTAGACGTGATGGGGGATGAAAGGTACGCTGTAGACGTGATGGCGGATGAAAGGTAGGCTGTAGACGTGATGGCGGATGAAAGGTACGCTGTAGACGTGATGGCGGATGAAGGGTAGACGTGATGGGGGATGAAAGGTAGGCTGAAGACGTGATGGGGGATGAAAGGTAGACGTGATGGGGGATGAAAGGTAGGCTGTAGACGTGATGGGGGATGAAAGGTAGACGTGATGGGGGATGAAGGGTAGACGTGATGGGGGATGAAAGGTACGCTGTAGAGGTGATGGGGGATGAAAGGTAGGCTGTAGACGTGATGGGGATGAAAGGTAGGCTGTAGACGTGATGGGGGATGAAAGGTAGACGTGATGGGGGATGAAAGGTAGACGTGATGGGGGATGAAAGGTAGACGTGATGGGGGATGAAAGGTACGCTGTAGACGTGATGGGGATGAAAGGTAGACGTGATGGGGGATGAAAGGTAGACGTGATGGGGGATGAAAGGTAGACGTGATGGGGGATGAAAGGTAGGCTGTAGACGTGATGGGGGATGAAAGGTAGACGTGATGGGGGATGAAAGGTAGACGTGATGGGGGATGAAAGGTAGACGTGATGGGGGATGAAAGGTAGACGTGATGGGGGATGAAAGGTACGCTGTAGACGTGATGGGGGATGAAAGGTAGACGTGATGGGGGATGAAAGGTACGCTGTTGAGGTGATGGGGGATGAAAGGTAGGCTGTAGACGTGATGGGGATGAAAGGTAGGCTGTAGACGTGATGGGGGATGAAGGGTAGAGGTGATGGGGGATGAAAGGTACGCTGTAGAGGTGATGGGGGATGAAAGGTACGATGTAGAGGTGATGGGGGATGAAAGGTTGGCTGTAGAGGTGATGGGGGATGAAAGGTAGAGGTGATGGGGGATAAAAGGTACGCTGTAGAGGTGATGGGGGATGAAAGGTACGCTGTAGACGTTATGGGGGATGAAAGGTAGGCTGTAGACGTGATGGGGATGAAAGGTAGGCTGTAGACGTGATGGGGATGAAAGGTAGGCTGTAGACGTGATGGGGGATGAAAGGTAGGCTGTAGACGTGAATGGGCGTGAAAGGTAGGCTGTAGACGTGAAACATACATGAAGCAGTGCGTGCCTCACCTGTAAGCTTTGATCTCGTTAAAGTTCGTCTTGACCTGCTCGTTGTGTACCACGTGGTATTTCGGGAAATCAAAGTTGTATTTGAAGAGCGCCTCTTGCTCTGTGGACTTGAGGGTCCTCACGAACTTTGTCTGGTGGTATTTTCTGTTGGGTATCTGCTCAATGGAAGGCAAAATGTGTGGTAAAATATTTATGTTGATTACTTTAAATTGTTTGGACAAGGGGGGGGGGAGGTGCTGGTGGATGGGAAATCTTGGTATCGAAAACAATTGTAAAAAGATATTGAAACATATTCTACTAGAACAGTAATTAATCGGATTTGATTGTCGAGGATAACCCGGTCCAGATCTTGTGTCCGGGTTGTTGCCCTTGGATGTTCCTTCTAGCACGATGAGCAGCAGGAGGATGACGTGAAAGATTTACCGTTCTCATGTCCACCGTCTCTGGCTGAATGTCCAGTGTCTCGTATCTGTTGGAGGTCCCTGAGATGTCAAGGTCGACCTTGAAATGGAACATGTGGTGATGGATGGGGCCAACGAGATCTTTCTCGATTTGAAAGCCGTAAGGACGCTCTTTGCTTGTGTAGAACGAGGGTAGTATGTAACCTGTATGGGAAGATGGCACACCATTATGTTACAACAGAACTACACAAGGCCAGTTTCATAAAGTCTCGGTGTCATTAAAAGTGTGTCACATTTCTCTCAAAATATTTTTAACTAAAAATGTAATTTTATTAGTAATTTACACTAAAATATATCTAGCACAAGATTTTGTCTGTTTCCATGAATAATTGAATAAGATGAGAGAATGTTTTCTTTCAATAGTTTTTTTTTTAATGGCGTACCTGTACTCATGACACGAGTTTCAACGACGCCATTTTGATGTAAAATAAAGTCCACAATGTAATCATAGTTGACGATAGTTAGAGCACATCTCAAGGTCAAGACCGAGTCCAGCATCCCGCCATAAAAGGCGCCCTCGTATTGGTCGTACGACAAATGTCGTCGGAGCGGGTAGCCGTTGTTGTTCTCAAACAGGCAGAAGGCGCGGGGAATCTCTACCGGGTCATCTACAGACTGACCAGCGAAAGTCTGAGGACAATAAATTTAGGGCATGCACGTTAGTCCTGACCTGACACTCCACCTTTACACACACAAGCTGCAATGACCAGCACACCAGCACAAAGACAAGCTAACACTCACGGCCACTGCTGACCTCTCTCATGGCAGCTCTCACCTGGCTAATGAAGGTGGCCGACTCTGGACAGTCGCCTCCAGGAACCAGAGACTTGGAGTGGGTTCCAATCATGGCTCCAGAGTCCACAAAATCCGTGATACGCTGGTAGAGACGTAGGACATGTTTATTTGAGAGCCTATATACTCACATTACCTCAATGTAGAGATATATAGACTCAACATAAATACTATTTTTTTTAAAAAAAGGTAATTTGTTTTTAAAATAGCTCAGACTTTTAAACCTTTTTTAGAAAATTAAAATTAGTTACATATGCCAAATACAGAAAAAAATGTAAAACCTGAATGGGGTTATCCGCGGAATAAAAGACGACGATCTCAGCCAAGCCAAGCTCGTATGCAATCCTATCATTGTTGTATCTGACGTCATACAGGCTAGGACCGGTCAAGGCGGACATCCGGAAGTTGAAGCTCCAGCCAAGATACTTGACCTGGAGAAACAGACAATCAGTCAACTTTTTGCGTGATTCTCGAGGTGGCGTATTTCCTTATGCTACATGCTATTGAATTTGACTCATGGCAGAAGTTTCTGTGGATTATCATATTGTTGCATGGCTCCACCAAGGTCACTCACATATCTATCTCTACCAATGTCACCCACCTGCCTGCCTTCACCAAGGTCACATGTCTATCTCCACCAAGGTCACTCACCTGTCTGTCTTTCAAAGAGTATCTCTTGCCGTCTGCCTCAACCAAGGTCACTCACTCACCTGGCTCCAACAAGGTCACTCATCTGCCTCCACCAAGGTCACTCACCTGCCTCCACCAAGGTCACTCACCTGTCTGTCTTTCAACGAGTATCTCTTGCCGTCTGGCTCCACCAAGGTCACTCACCTGGCTCCACCAAGGTCACTCACCTGCCTGTCTTTCAACGAGTATCTCTTGCCGTCTGGCTCCACCAAGGTCACTCACCTGGCTCCACCAAGGTCACTCACCTGGCTCCACCAAGGTCACTCATCTGCCTCCACCAAGGTCACTCACCTGCCTCCACCAAGGTCACTCACCTGTCTGTCTTTCAACGAGTATCTCTTGCCGTCTGGCTCCACCAAGGTCACTCACCTGCCTGTCTTTCAACGAGTATCTCTTGCCGTCTGCCTCCACCAAGGTCACTCACCTGCCTCCACCAAGGTCACTCACCTAGCTCCACCAAGGTCACTCACCTGTCTGTCTTTCAACGAGTATCTCTTGCCGTCTGGCTCCACCAAGGTCACTCACCTGCCTCCACCAAGGTCACTCACCTGCCTGTCTTTCAACGAGTATCTCTTGCCGTCTGGCTCCACCAAGGTCACTCACCTGCCTCCACCAAGGTCACTCACCTGCCTGTCTTTCAACGAGTATCTCTTGCCGTCTGGCTCCACCAAGGTCACTCACCTGCCTCCGCCAAGGTCACTCACCTGCCTGTCTTTCAACGAGTATCTCTTGCCGTCTGGCTCCACTAAGGTCGGGGGTCTCTGTGGGTGTTCAGGCTGTGGGTCACCTCGCAAGTTGAGGGTTGAGAAGACGTCTTTGCTGTACTCGTGTTTCTTGATGCGGGACTTCTGCTCGGGTCTGTACACAACAAGCTACACATCACACATAAACTACACATCACAAACTACACATCACAAACTACACATCACACATAAACTGCACATCACACATAAGCTACACATCACAAACTACACATCACACATAAACTACACATCACAAGCTACACATCACACATAAACTACACATCTCACATAAACTACACATCACACACAAACTACAAATCACACATAAACTATACATTACACATAAACTACACATCACACATAAACTGCACATCACACATAAACTACACATCACACATACGCTACACATCACACATAAACTACACATCACACATAAACTACTAAAAACATAAACTACACATCACACATACGGTACACATCACACATAATTTACACATCACATATACGCTACACATCACACATACGCTACACATCACACATACGCTACACATCACACATAAACTACACATCACACATAAACTACACATCACACATCACACATAAACTACACATAACACATATACTTCACATCACACAAAAACTACACATCACACAAAAAGTACGCATCACACATATACTACACATCACATACACGATACATATCACACATACATTACTGTGTGCAGTAATCAGTGATATAGTACAAACATCAATAATTTACTTTTTTACAAACTGTAAACATTACCCGCTACTGTTTTAGTGAGACTAACACTGCTCATATTTTAGTAAACAAAATGTAAACATTACCCGCTGCTGTTGTATGCGAGGATGAGATCATCTAAGCTGTTGTAGAGAGTGCCGTGGTACCAAACTTTATCCGCTCTGAATTTGCTGGGATCGGATCCATCCAGGACGGCCAAGACGCCAAAGTCTACAGGGTGAAGGACGTAGTACTCTACAGGGTACTCAGCCCATACCCAGAGTCGCCGCTTTGTGATGTCATCAACAACATTGGTGCCCATGGGGGAGGGGTAGATGGAGAAACACTCCCTGGGGGCACACGTGTGGTAGGAGGTGCCGAAACTTTCTTGAAGGATGTAGCCGATCTGGAGGAGACCATTGAAACCAAAACTTAAGACTTCGTCCAAACATGAGGTACTTTTATCCCAACTTTAAAATTGTGAACTTAAAATTATCAGCCCGAGCAGATAAATTAACACTGATCTTTTCACCCACCTTACCAACTAAACAGATGATTAGTATATTTGCTACACCATGAAGTAAAAAGAATGACACCTGAACTCTGAACCATCTCAACTAATGACCTCTGACCCACCCCCAACAAATGACCTCTGACCCGCCCCAACAAATGTACACTGAACTCTAAACCACTTCACTAAATGACCACTGACACACCCCAACAAATGACCTCTGACCCACCTCAACAAATGACCTCTGACCCGCCCCAACAAATGACCTCTGACCCACCTCAACAAATGACCACTGACACACCCCAACAAATGACCTCTGACCCACCTCAACAAATGACCTCTGACCCGCCCCAACAAATGTACACTGAACTCTGAACCACTTCACTAAATGACCACTGACACACCCCAACAAATGACCTCTGACCCACCTCAACAAATGACCTCTGACCCGCCCCAACACATGACCTCTGACCCACCTCAACAAATGACCACTGACACACCCCAACAAATGACCTCTGACCCACCTCATCAATTGACCTCTGACCCACCCCCACAAAATGACCACTGACCTTGTCATCCACCTCCCTGAGGACCACATCGAAGACCGCAGCGTACTCTATAGCACTGACAGGCCTGAGCGAGAACTCGACAGGGTTCCTACGTTTGTCTGACATGATGGGCTTGCATTCCCTCACCTCGGGGAGAGGCCCGCACGCATACTCGTACACATATGGGGGGTCCAGGTCCCCTCGGTACACCATAACACGGGCCTGACGGTTGGGCTGGGGTCCCTCCTTATCCAGGTAGTTCAGCACGTCAGCCTTGGGTGCCGGGAACAAATCCATCGTGTACAACATGCTCATATTGATCTTCACGCTGGCAGACGGTTGTACCCGAATGTTAGGGTCCTTTTCTAAAAACGCTCTCAGATTTCGGATCTCCAGTTTTGTGAGGTCATGAAAAGGTCCGGGCTTGTCTGGTTCACTAAGGTCAATGACGTTTCCGTTTTTCTGGGAAATTCTTGATGTCCCGCAAGTTTCGGCGCTGTCGTGGGATTCTCTGACGGACAATACGACGACAACGATGATGAGGCCGATGATGAGTAAAGCAAGTATGGCTGACACTGATCTCCACAGTCCCACCTGGCGCCGTACCTTGGCGGTCTTGTCCATGGTTGAACCGTTGGTTGGGTTACTACAGAAGAGATGTGACAAGTTAACTAATACAACAGCAGAGAAAATATTTATCAACACACGATTAACTTTTACAGCAAGACAACTGCCCCTATCTTAGAGCGGCAAACAATAGCAGGATAGAAAACATATCTCCCGCTACTTGACCCTGCAGACGTCAACAAGGTCTGACTCATCTGGTCGAGTCAAATCACGTCTGCGCTTGCTAAGTCATGGATAAGTCATGGATAAGTCATGGAAAAGAAAAATATCTTCACGCATATTTTCATTTTATTATCATTTTTGTTTTCATAGAGATTTACATTTTTAATTTTCACATCTATTTACACATTTCTTATCATAAATATTTACATTTTCATATTTTCTCAAGTATTTCCACTTTGCTATTGGCCTGTCTTATGTCTATTTACACCTTTTTAATTTTCGCACTTTACTATCAACACATTAATTAACCGTTAAACAAATTCTGTATTTATTGCTTTTCATCGTTTGCTCCTCAAATATCTGTTTACTTTACTACTGGCGCTTTTTATTGTTTTGAAACTTTGAAAAGAATACACCAAGATTATGCACCACATCCCATAGAAAACAAACGCTTAATGATCGTCATATATCTATCCCTAAAGTGGCCTCTTTAAGTAAAATAAAATGTTTTTATGCCTCGATAAACGTCGTAGGTCATTAACGTGTGCTTTCACGTGCTTCGTGTCAACAAAATGGAACGCTAGATAAGTAAGCGTATGGGAACACACTCCGATGATCTTGTGTGTGTGTGGCCCATTTCTGTGTGAAGACTACTTTTGTGTTTGTGGACCATTAGTGTATGTGTGGATCATTACTACGTGTGTGGACCACGTGTGTGTGTTTGTGCGTGTGTGTGTGTGTAAAGCACTTCTGTGAGTGCACTACCTCTTTTACACGCTGAGCCGTATTTTAGAAAGACCTGGGGCCATTTCTCACTATCTTTAGAATGTTGAGGTCGTTGAAATGCTCTAAGTGTAACAGATAAGTTTGGCCGATAAGCCCCAGCACAGCCCAGGGATACTCTCAGGCTAGCGATACTCACAGAAGAGGCCAGAGATACTCCCAGAAGTAGCCAGAGATACTCCCAGAAGAGGCCAGAGATACTCCCAGAAGAGGACAGAGATACTCCCAGAAGAGGCTAGAGATACTCCCAGAAGTGGCCAGAGATACTCCCAAAAGAGGCTAGCGATACTCCCAGAAGTGGCCAAAGATACTCCCAGAAGAGGCCAGTGATACTCCCAGAAGAGGACAGATATACTCCCAGAGATACTCCCAGAAGAGGCCAGAGATACTCCCAGAAGTGGCCAGAGATACTCCCAGAAGAGGCTAGAGATACTCCCAGAAGAGGCTAGCGATACTCCCAGAAGAGGCCAGAGATACTCCCAGAAGAGGCCAGAGATACTCCCAGAGATACTCCCAGAAGAGGCTAGCGATATTCCCAGAAGTGGCCAGAGATACTCCCAGAAGAGGCCAGAGATACTCCCAGAGATACTCCCAGAAGAGGCTAGAGATACTCCCAGAAGTGGCCAGAGATACTCCCAGAAGAGGCCAGAGATACTCCCAGAGATACTCCCAGAAGAGGCCAGAGATACTCCCAGAAGAGGCCAGAGATACTCCCAGAAGTGGCCAGAGATACTCCCAGAGATACTCCCAGAAGAGGCTAGCGATATTCCCAGAAGTGGCCAGAGATACTCCCAGAAGAGGCCAGAGATACTCCCAGAGATACTCCCAGAAGAGGCTAGAGATACTCCCAGAAGTGGCCAGAGATACTCCCAGAAGAGGCCAGAGATACTCCCAGAGATACTCCCAGAAGAGGCCAGAGATACTCTGACGGTCGACCAGTGGAAAATTACATCCGAATTTAATTGGACGAGAAACAGTCAAGAAGGTCGGACTTTATCCTAATAAATGAGCAGCATAAATTGAGGGGGTGCAGGTAGTTTTGCCTAAATGAAGAACTTTTTAATGACGGCCACAAATGTCCTTAGTGTTTCTCTTTCTGTTTTCTTTTCTGCTTTATCTCATACAACATAGGGAAACGGTTGGTTTCAGATATTAGACGTTTTTTTTCTCGGGGGGGGGGGGGGGGGACGACTTGAAAATTTAGGGGAGAGGTGGGGCATTTAAATTTCAGGCGTGGGGCGGGCACCGGTGAAATAGATACATGGTTTCTTTTTAAATTAAAAAAATCTATTTCGTCCCGGGGAGGGGGTGAGCGTAGTGGGCGTGTTCTGGGAGGGGGGGGGGGACGACTCTGCCCACCCCGGGCCCGAGGAGGTTCCTTAAAGCAGTGTGGAGAGGGTGAGAGTTTGGTGGTAGATTCCATTCCATCATGTTCCTGTCTGTATGTTTAAAACAACCTTATCCTCCCCCCCCCCCCTCCACTGGCTGTAACCATGATCCTGTCTGTTTAAAACAACGCTACCCCCCCCCCCCCCCACTTGCTGTTGTCAGGACAGTAGAGTAGTGTTGTCAACATGTGGTCACGTGAGCTCAACATTATCTGTATGTAAACATGGAGCAGCATCATGTCAGGGAGTTAGCGTCGTCACGGGAGTCAGCGTTGTTCCTGGTAGTCAGTCTAAACACGGAGAGTCAGCGTCGTTGTAGGGAGTCAAAGGTTTTCCTGGGAGTCAGTATAAACACGAAGAGTCAGCGTCGTAGTAGGGAGTCAGCATCGAGGTGTGGAGTCAGCGTCGTGACGCGGTCAGTGCCAAATTGCCCCCCCCTATATACCACATTCCTCCCCATATGTCACACTGTGCCAGATCCTCCCCCCCCCCCTCTCCCATCCTATAAAATGCTAGCTATGTAGGCCGAGCATGTTAGCTCCAGGTTTAAACTTGTAACATAAGGTTTTAATGAAGCAGGCGGAGAAATGTGCCTGCCCTATATAGATAAGTTGCCATGTTTTCATGTCACGGCTCTAGGAGAGAGAATATAAATGGTGACCGACTTCTGTGGGAGGGAAAATATGAACGTGCCGAGTCCAAGTTTTAAGCTGGGCTAGGTGGCCATAAACTTAGTGGGAAAAACTAGCCTTGACTAGATGGCCACAAAGTTGGGACAGATGGCCATAAACTAAGTTGTGCAAATGGCCACAAACTAAGCTAAACTAGGCCACTAACTAAGTTTGGCTACATGGCCTCAGACTAAGCAGGACTAAATGGCCTCAAACTAAGCTGGATTCGATGGCCATAAACTAATTTGGACCAGATGGCCTCAAACTAAGATGGACTAGATGGCCACAGTTTGGCCAGCTGAGCTACGTGTAAACTAACGCAAGTTGTGTTTTAGTGAAATTAGCTAACGCATTAATTGGCTTTTATTGATTTGCAACGCTTAACATTAAAAAAATGCCTTATATGTACAACAAAGTGAATTTTCCACTAACCCGATAAGACAAGAGCCTTCAAGAAAAAGACAATCAAAAGTTGGAATAGATCTAGATTCTATATGCATTTATGAATTTTTCATTTTTTCAAAGAAAGTAAAAAGAGTCAGCATTACCTTTATCACAAGATTGTGTGTGCTGTAAGGAAAGCAAACCTCGAGCTGTTGTGCGAGGGCCAGCAGTTTCCTACAGACCAACTCGGAGTGTTATCTCCCTTGAGTTTTTTTTCTTCTTACCCAGTTGCCTGGGTAGATAGGAAAGTAGGGGGTAAAGCGGGGGATGGGGGGTAAAGGAGAATTATCTAACTTGACCTCCGCATTGTGTTTATCTAAATAATCTCAAGAGGAAAAATAATAGCACTACGCAGCACATAAAAATGTGTAAATAAAGTCATAAAGACAGATGCGACTAATTGTTAAAAAAAACACTTGCATTTTTAATTATTTTTTTAAACTAGATCTAGGTCTAATTGCTATAACATAACAATTAACTTGATTTGTGAATTTCCATAGAACGTTTATTTTTAGGTTGAAGTATGTAAAGGGTTGATGTAAACTAAAACAAGTGAGGAAAATAGGCAGCATTTAGCATGTTGTGTAAAATAGTGCCATTTAAGGCCACTTGTAATGTCTTTGAATATTTATTTTAAATGGTGGAGTGTAAAATATATAAGCGACACTCGACGGTCAAAGTACATGTTGTTTTAATGTAGAATAGCTCATTGTGTCACCTTGTTGAATGTGGCGCGTGAACATCACTTCTTGCTATACATGATAATGTCTTTTTTTTTGCGGTCTACATAACATATATCCACATTAAACCACACATTACTTACTTACTTAATCCTCATCACTCCCTGTGGAGTATAGGGCAGCAACAAATCTCCTCCATTCCACCCTGTCTACGCATTATAAATCAGGGCATTTTTGTTAGTGGCCCTTTTCATCTATTATGTGTAGTTCTTGAAAATCTACCAGATATTGGCCTATTAGTTGAAGGTGATGTGTATATATATATATATATATATATATATATATATATATATATATATATATATATATATATATATATATATATATATATATATATATATATATATATAGTTGTATGCAGTAGGCCATGTCGCCTTCTTTGTTACTTTTATTTGAGTTTTCTTAGGGGGCGCTAAAATGGGTTGGAAAAATAAAAATGAAAGCTTGAGGGGGGGTGCAAATCGAAAGTTTGACGGGGGGGGGGGGGGTGCAAATCGAAATCTTGAGGGGGGGGGGGTGCAAATCAAAATCTTGGTGGGGGGGGGGCTGCAAATCGAAATCTTGAGGGGGGTGCAAATCGAAAGTTTGTCCCCGGGCGCCGGGAAGGGTCGCTGCGCCTCTGCGAGGAATGCCACACGGGTAATGGCAGAGATGCGATGATGTACTTTAACAGCGCTAGCGTTGATTCATTATTGGCATTAATGTGGCCTAAACAAGTTCAACAACGGAGGAAAGTGAAGGACAAATGGTTTATTGGGCTCAAGCCAAAAGGAAGACTTTGTTATTACCTTTGGTGGCAATTTGAGATAAAGAAGCTTTAGACGTACTTTTAAACACAACAAATATCCCTATGAGCTATAGTAGGCTCCAGTAGGCTACCAGTTTGTGTCCAAGCCGATTATACCTGAAGCCAGAAGTCGGCACCACTTTTTACACCATAATACTCGTATTTATGAAAGTGTAGAACATATAGGCAGGGTTTCTTCCAGGCATCTCTTCAGGGGGGGGGGGGGGGCAGAGTCCACCCGAAGAAAGTCTACCGCTCCCCCCCCCCCCCCCCCCCGAACGAAATGGAATTTATATAGACAACATATACTTTTACCACTGTCCACCCCACCCCCGAAAAATGTTGACCGCCCCCCCCCCCCCCCGAAAATATCAAGTGTTCCCCCCCCCCCCCCCGGAGAAAAATGTCTGGAAGAAACACTGCATATCTACAAGCATGTTGTTATTTAGTTAATTAAAATAGACCCTCTTAATATGTATGTTTATGAAAAAAAAGGCGGGAAGTGGATTGAAAACAAAATGAATATGAATAAGACTTTTAAAATTGAAAACTTTATATCGATCTTTTAATTTGGTGGAGAAAAGTCATTTCTAGTGCACTGTTCTAGTAGATAAAAGTTTTTCAGAAATCGCTTCGGCAGGAATTGGTCGAAAATGAGTTATAATTTTTGTTCAAAAGCACAAAATTATTGTGACCCTTGTAAGACCATGCAAAAATAAATAAATCAGAATGCATAAGAGACTAAAAAAAAGTAAATTGCCAATGTGGCAAATTGGTAAATGATCGGTTAGTTGAATTTTATTATTTTAAACTGCTAACTCTACAATTCTCATCTGAAAACTTAGTCTAGCAGTCCCCATAATATTAATAATAAACAATTTTTCTTAGTTAATGATAAACTAGGTTACTAGGCCTATCTGGTACTTTTTCCCGTTTTTTAGTCACTCTCATGCTGACTGTAAAACTTTAATGTAGATTTAGACCTGTAAAAACAGCTTTTCAAGGCTTTTATTAATTAGGCCTAAATAAGTCAATAATAAAGTAAAAATATAAAACAATAAAATAAAGTGTGTTCCCCAGTGACTTTGTTGACTCGCTTTATTATTGCCAGGGAATCATCTTTTGCACGGCTTTCTAGCTTACTAGTATTTAAATATTTAATATAATTTTGTTCATGTTGTTAATATCAAGTTATGAAAAAAAAAATTCTAACAGAAATTTTAAATTGACATAGGCCTAATTGTTCCAATAAAATCATCCTAATTTGTATTACCTTGCCTAAGTTAGCTTAGTACGTGTAGAGTTTTCCTAAAAAAAGTATCCAGAGGAATTATTTTATAATTAATAATAGGCCTACTAATAATATAGTATAGTTAATAGTTGGCTAAAGGCTATTATTATTATAAAGCTAGTCAACACAAAAATAAAGCTATTCCATCAATAATTTATACAATTTTTTTTTTAAACTGATGCACCTATTCAGGGATGCTAAATAATAAATATGGAAGTTGACATTATTATCAAGTTTGGTGGAAGTGCTATAACAGACAAAAATATCTTTGAAACCATAAAAAGCCATGAACTCTCAATCGCAGCTCAATGTATCAAAACCTGCACAGATCATGGACTTAAATGCATTGTTGTTCATGGTGCTGGGTTAGTATATTTTCAGCAAGTTTACATCTTATAACATTATTCTTTAATCACTTAAACAACATAATGTGTATTGGAGTGTATTGAAAATAAAATATTGTACATAATTTTCAAGGTCGTTTGGTCATCATCAAGCAAAACAATACGAAGTTAACACAGGACTAACTGATTTAAAAACAAAAGAAGACAGTTCTTTAAAAGTTAGGGGCTATTGTTTGACTAGACAGTCAGTTACTAAGGTAATTCATGATTTAAATTGCTAATTTTAAATTTTATTCTTAACAAAAATTTATGTAAATACTTTGAGAAAAGAGCTAAAAAATATATATGTTAGGCCTACAGCAACTTTTTAATTATTAACAGCTCAATCAAATGGTTGTTGACAGCTTGTTGCAATCTGGAGTACCTGCAGTAGCATGTTCGGTAAACATTTTCTACTTAATATCAAATACTGGGTTTTTAGTAAATGTTTTGAATATTTTTACCATACAAAATGAGTTCAAGCTAGCAGGGCCCTAACTTAGGTCATTTCGGAAGTAGATACAACATTTAAATAAAATTGTAAATTTTTCTTTAAGCCAGGCAGCTCCTGGATAACAAGTAACAGAGAACCGTTGCACAGCCCATGTGAAGTTATAGCTGGGTTTGTGAATACAGGCCTAGTCCCTGTTTTACATGGAGACTGCAGTCTGGATGATAAATTAGGCTGTTGTATTCTTAGTGGTGACACAGTCATCAAGGTGAGCTCTATAACAAGATGGCTTTGTTTTATAAGCTGATCTCTTTTAGTGTATTTTAAAATTGATTTATGTACCCTTGTTCACTTTTATCTGTCATAAATAAGATAATGATTTCAATACATTTGTTAACTTTATCCTCAGACATTATGTTCCAAATTGGCAGTTAAAAAAGTAATATTTTTGACAGATGTTGCTGGTATATATGACAGACCACCAGATCAACCAGGTATTACTTTTTTTGGCTGTAAAATGTATTATCTTTTACCTTCTTATATTAAAAAATAAACATTTAAAGCTATTAATTGAGTTTTAAAAATTCACCTTTTTTAAAATCCTTAAGAATTGAATTTTTAAAAAGAGTGCCTTATCTTCTGAGTAAAATGGTCCATAGGAATGATGATGATGATTTTCTTCCTAATAATTATGTTTCAGTTCTAGAATAACTTTGAAATAAAAAAATTAAAAACATTTATATAATTTTTTAGGTGCTGTGTTAATAAAAAGCATAAAAGTGAATCCTAATGGTGAAATATCATCAAGTATTGCTGCTTCACAAAGTGCTCATGATGTAACTGGTGGAATTTTGCTCAAGCTTAAAACTGCCATTAACATTATTGTTCAAACTGAAGGAAAGTGCTGTGTTTATATCATGGGCATCAATTCTGCTGATGTTAAAGAGGTTTGTTTAGCCTCTGGAAATAGCTGTGACCACTGGCTTGTTACAAAAATATCCAGCAGCATATGCTTATAGCCAATGAATTTCATTTTTCTGACACAGTTTAAAGTATTCCGGCCAGGATGGCCAGGGTAAACCCATCTGTCTTATGGGAGAGCTGCAAGATGATTCATGTTAATGGTATGCACCAGTTAGAGTGAACGATACTTGTGGGAGGACACATAATTGTAATATTAATTTGTACTCTTTCTTGGTAATTAATTGATAAAACCAAGGATGGGATGGATATTCTACAGATTGTGATCCTGACACTGCAATTACACTTACAACATGTGTACTATACACATCTAGAAAACAAAAACTTTATCATAAAATCTTTTTGTTGGAACATGTATGGGGGGGGGGGGGGGGAGGCTACTTCATTACTTGGAAGTTGTTTTTTTCTGGACAGACACTAATGATTCAATTTTCTATTAAGAGATTCATCAACCTTCTGAATCACATTCACTTTGATTACAATAACACCAGGTCAGTCCATCAGGCTTGTGATATCTTTTCTCCTATAACTGTAAGAGATATTTATGAGTTATTCCTTAGAAATTTGGCCAGGTGTTTTGTTTCTGGAGAGATGATATCTGTACATGTCACATGAGCAACACGTTGATTTTAGAAGTAAGTGTAGATTTATCCATGTCCAGCCAACCTGGCAATATTTTGGTCATGTGACTCAGTATGTAACTCCACAAAGATATCAAAACTAACCAGCTATTATAAAAATAAAGTACACAATTTTTAAAATTTACATGCCTCAGAGTGCACAGTTGTGACATAAAATAATAGAAAATTTCTTTTTGCTTGCTTGTAAGGGACTTTGTTTTCTTTTTCAAGATATGGGCAACTTCTCACTGGAGCTACATTAATTTTATTTATTTAGATTCTATCAGGGTTTCTTTCCGACATTTTCCTGGGGCAGCACTTGAAGCTGACAGCAAAAAAAAAAAGATGACTGAAATAAACTGGATTCCCTACGTTGACCCGAAAAACACACGCTAACAGCTCTTTAGCATTTACTTTCAAAATTTGATCTGGCAATGTGGTACAAATAAACAAAATGTCTGCACCCATGACGGCAGATCACGACATGGAATCAGTTTATGGAAATAGATTTTCTGCATCCCCTGATACATTTCCTTACAATATATATGCTGGAACCAATACAGGCTTTCTAAAGGGATGTATGCTTTCAAATAGAACGTGTGTTAATATAAATTCTGTTAAAGACCCGGATAAAAACAATGAGATTACCTCCATGTGTTGGTGGAGAGATGAAAATTCGATTTTGACTGGTTGTAGAGACGGTAGAATTCTCAACTATTCTTTGAAAGATGGAAGCATCAGCAGTCTTTGTACTAAAATACCAGATGATAAATCTGTTTTACGAGTGGTTAAAAGTTACAAGGGCTCGGTTTTTACAGCATTTAGCAGTGGGGTAGTAAATTGTGATCAGCTCATTCAGCTGGAAGATGATTCCGCAAATCAAGACAAATCAATTTCAAGTAGATCAATTAACATTTGTGCTGGAGACAATTTATTTTGTATGGACCATAATCAATCTTTTGAAAATCTGATTTCTACTGGAGGGAAAGAAAACCCATTAAAAATATGGGATTTGACAAGTTCTACTCAACCAATTTTTACAGCTAAAAATGTGAAAAATGACTGGCTAAATTTACGAGTGCCAGTTTGGGAAATGAAAGCTGAATTTATCCCACAGAGTAAAAAGATTGTTACAGGAACAGGTTATTCACAAATTCGCTTGTATGATATGTCCTCTTCAAAGAGAAGGCCTGTATTGGATATAAAATTAAAAGACAGTAGGGAACCAATTTCAGCATTAGCAATTCGACCACATACAGACTCACAAGTTGTTGTAGGCACAACAATCGGAACAATTTCTTTAGTAGACTTGCGTAAAATGGCTGCAATAAAGCAATTCAAAGGAGCTGCTGGAGGCATTACAGATATAAAATTCCATGAAACACATCCTGTGTTTGCTGCATGTGGAGTAGATAGGTTCATCAGATGTTATAATGCTGATCTCAGTAAAAGAAAATGCAGTTCAATATATATTCATTCTCAAGTTAACTCTTTGTTATTTTCATCTGAATGGAATATTGATTACAATGAGGAATTTGGTATTGAAACTACAGGTACAAAGAAAGCACATAGTAAAGGATCTAAGATTTTTTCAGAAACAAATGATGATGAAAAATCTTTGTCAGATGATGACAAAGATGATGCTCTTTGGGACGCAATGGAGGTAGTGCAGACAAAAAAGCGTAAAAAGGTGCCATTAACATCACATGCTAAATCTTCTAAAAAGTTGAAGAAGAAATCAAAAGCCTGAAATACTAGACAATGTAATTTAAGCTTTAATTTTGTGTGAAATGGATGATAGTTTAAAATGTTCAGCTGCTGTACATACAATTAAAGTGATAATTAGGTACTTTTTACTTTGCCATACTAAAATGTTTGCTATTTCTGCTAGAGATAATGTACCATTAATTGTACTGATCCTAGTATGTTACACGGGAATGTGGTTTCAGATTAGGATTTTATTTCTATTATTAAAAATTTGTTTCAGATTTGTTCTGGATCCACACATTTTCTGTTCAAATAATCACCACAGGCTTAATAATTTTTTATTAGGGTACTTTCCTAATATGCCAGCAACAGATAAATAGTTCTTTTCATAGGGCAAGGTTTTGATTAGGTGGTATATAAACATTCTTAGTATTGTTTCTTAGTATTGCGCTGATGTTAGTAGTTTCAGGCTTAATTGGGAAATATCAAAATTGGTTATGTTAACTCTAACAATGATATTGACTATAACTGTAAATGAATATTTAAGTTATTTCACCACCAAAAATAGTTTTTAGGTTTATCCTACACCATAGACCTGGCAACTTTTAAAAAATTCTAAAAATATCAAAACATTTTATCATTGCATTTGACAGAAGTGCAATAGAATAAGAATTGTATTATTTTTTTCTTTTTAAAATAATTCTATACAAGCACAAGAATGTTATGTTTGTGAAGACCTATATGATAACCAGCATTTAAATTTTGAAAATATATTTCAGAATTTTATTGTATACAAACTCCTGGTATGTGCCTTTTCAGACACATATAGATATGGTTATTCTTTTCTGTATGTGGTCATTTTGAAACTATGTGACCTACTGTTTGGTATGCATATAATTCAATTTTAAATTAACGCTTTGTAATCACTTATTCTATTGGGAAAGGACGTTATTTTTTTTCCAGAAAAGTTTATTGACCCTTTTGTACCAATTTATCTTTAAAAACAGTAATTGCTATCTGCTACTGTTATGTTTTTTGACTTAGTCAAGGGGTCACCTATTTATGATGTCCACTTGGGGTTGGGGTCAAAATAATCCTTATGAATGTATTTTATTATCAGTGTCCACCTTTGATGTAGCTGAAAGCAAAATTAAAGCTTATTTTTTAGTCTTTGATTATTTGTTGTTCTTTTTTCAATATATTAATGCCATTATTGTATAGCCTAAATCAACTAAATTATTTAACTTATTTATTAGTGGAGTATCTGAAGAAATAAGAAAAAACACACAATGTAGGCCGACAAAACAAAACAATTTATCACTCTAAGTCTAAACATAAAACAAAATATAACACAATACAACAAAAAAAAAAATGAACGCAACACAATCTGTTGTGTAATCCTTGTAAAAAAGACAATTTGACATAATGATTCCTAGAATATTAAGACAGGCAAACTAAGGGAAATAATCATTCTCTTAATATAAATGTGTATTTCTACAAATTTAATTGTTAAACAGATCAATAATTACTTTAGTATGTAATATAGTAGCTTAATATTATTTGTTTTTTTACACAAAATATCTTGTCTATAATCAGAATTAAATATATTGTCATCATAAATACTAAAATATTACAGCATAATGAAATTTTTTGAAAAGTTGGTATAAAATCAAGCTTTTCAATCTAACAATAAACTAAATGAAATGGGGGGGACATACTTCATTCATCACTGTCCAGTCACTTTAGGTCAACTATCCTACCCAGCGTATACCTAGGTGTGATATAATATCGCTCTACACAATTAAGGCCTGTCCCATTTGAGGTGGGGGGGGCGGGCAGTATTTCTTCCAGACTTTGGGGGGGGGGGGGGATTTGATATTTTCGGGTGGATGGTCAACATTTTTCGGAGGGGGGGGGGCGCGACACTAGTAAAAGTGTATGCCTTCCCCCCCCACCGTAGAAATGCCTGGAAGAAACTCTGGGGGGGGGGGGGGGGAGGCAAACTCAGAGTGAACAAAGCATCAGTTTTGAGATGACTGTTCTAAACATACAAATACACTGATTCAGAAATAGATTTAAATAAGTAATAGTGGTATTATGACAGTACATTTTATTTACAGGGGGGGGGGTTGTGACCCCCCTGCCTACGCCACTGACTGTGGGAAAAGGGTCTCTGTAATACTCATACTGATCTATCATTCCAAAATTTTCCATGACACAAAATCGCCCCAGGGCGATGAGCATACGTTTCTTTCGATCTATCCGCCGGGGGGAGGGGGGGGGGTGTCTGGGAGATGTGTATCATTTAGATCAGGGGTCTCCAAACTTTTCAGCCCGAGGGCCGCAAGTTCGGGGGCCAGAGTTTCTTTTTAGGTATATCATTGGGGTGGCATTTTTCCAAAGCCACCTACAACAAACATTTTTTTCCGTGGACAAAAATATCTCCGAGGGCCGGATGAGAGGACCTCGCGGGCCGCATCCGGCCCGCGGGCCGTAGTTTGGAGACCCCTGATTTAGATTGTGCCCCTTTAAAACCTGAGAAACCCAAGGACTGTTCTAACGCAGGGGTCGGCAACCTTTTGAGACGGAAGAGCCAAAAGATACAATTAACAAAATTTCCCATTTTTTAAAGAGCCACTAACATTTTTAATTCAATATTTGGTATTTGGTTAGAATTAAGTAAATCAATTTGATTTGTTGTTTAAAATAAATAGCTTTAAATATGAAATAATATTTATTCATATAAAAACATATACGTGTTTCACCAGAATAATAAAATTTGTAATTAAATAATAAAACTACAGGACTATCCCAATCCGCTTTAGAAGTTATAAATATTTTTTTTTTTACTGACATCACCGGTTCAGGAGGTGTCTACCATTAGCCAGTCAGGCCTCAACACGGCAAACGCTGACTAACTGGCTTAGATATCAGTTTGAATAACTTGCATCGTTCGCTTCTATCCTTTGGTTCTCACCAGGCTTATTATTATCCATCCCACTGAACGCAGGGTAAACTTGTGCCCCACCGTCCAGTAAAAATGAAATTATTATTTGTGCAAGGAGCTGGAGAGCCGCATCTCGGCATCAAAGGAGACGCATGCGGCACGCGAGCCGCAGGTTGCCGACCACTGTTCTAACGTTAATTTACTCGAGGACTATTAAGTGATGTTTAGCTTGAGACTGTCTTAATTAATTTAATATAAATACTTTATTTTAATTTTTTTTTATTTAGGTGAGAGTTCATAGTCTGTTTTAGCTTTGCTTGACTCATTTTAATATCATTTCAAATTTTTTCATTGAAATATTTAATGCCGGGAAAGACGGTCAAAAATATATAAACACGTAAGCATGATTTGTGTGATGGTTTCTTGCGTTATGTTTATTTTTAAGATTTTTTGTATTATTAATGTTGAAGGCATTTTTTTTCATAACTGTGCTATTCTTTATTATTTCTTATTTGAATAATAATTAAGAGGTGCAATTGCTTTTTAATTTACTTAATTCAAAACTATTAAAATTAATTTATGGTAACCCCCTATTAGACTATTTAAAGAAGGGCGATAAGTCATGGAAGTAGTGAAAACATCTCATTTATATTTTAAAAACATTTTTCTACGCAACAGCGAAAAAATTGAACGAAATGGAATTTATATAGAAAATATATACTTTTATCAGTATGTATCTCCCCCCACCCCCGGAAATATCAAACTGTCGTAAAATCAACTAAAATTTCAAAATATCTTTCAGAATCTAGATCTAGATCAACATGTCATTATTTATAACATAGGTCTAAATCTGTAATCGTTTTATGAAATGTGTAGATCTATTTGTGTGTGTATATATCTATCTGTGTGTATTAGCTCTAATCACTGCAGACTTAATAGTAACGATGTAAATCTATAGTCTGTTAATAATACAGTTAGATGTAGTATTGCCTTCTCTATAGCTTACGTCAGGGTGTCACCCCCACCCTCTTGTAATAATTGTCGTTTGTACTTAAAAGACTATTTAACTTTAATAAATCATGAATGGAACTGGCCAAAATCATTTTTCTTTTGTACATTTTGCAATTATTTGCCTTGGTGTCACCCCCCTAAATGGTGTCACACGGTGCGGTCAGCACCCCCGCCCCGCCCTTGCTACACCTCTGGCGGTTAGTGGTTCTGTGTGTGCGTGGTGGATGGTCAAGTTTTGTTACTTATTTTCATTATTTAAAATACCCCAGTAAAACGACGAACAAACGTTTTTATAATCGACTGAGTTGTCAGATTGGCACTTTTATCATAAATATAAAATTTAAGACGAGTTCTTATTGGAACTAGCCAAATTGTTTAGATTTACTTAAAATGAAAAAGGCTTTAAAAATTTGAGATTGCTCAACCACAGAAAAAATCACAAGATCCACAAAAATACTGATAATTTTTGCTGATACTTTAGACTATTAAGTTTTTTTTCTAAAAATTTAACACAATAAACAAATACTTCTTTCCTCAAAATATTTTAAATGTATTTTGGTTAATTTGATCTGGCAATAGACTATGTACAAAACTCAACACAGAACTACAGAAGTAGACTTCTTTAGATCTAGAGTCTAGAAATCTAGAATTTAGACCCACATCTTCTAGAATCTAGATCTATATCTAGTTAATGTAGTAGTTATAGTTAGGCCTTTAACTGTTTTGTGTAACCCTTATTATAGATTCTAAATTATAATGACATAATACCGTATAAAAAGTGGAAGAGTTCAACTGATAAAAATAAAATTCTACAATTAAAAAATGTCACGAAAATCATATACTAGATTTTATCAGCCTATTGCAGGCATAAGAACAGACTTCAAGCGCCTTATAAACAGTTTTTTGGAACTTAAAACAGTTCGTTATGAAGCATTCAGTGAAATTTGGCGATCCAAGAACATGTCATTTTTGTGTGCTGGAAGATGCTCAGACCGCGAAACAAGAGAGGTAGATCTAGATTTCTACATCTAAAAAAAAATCTAGTTTTATGTATAGAAGCATAACATAAATTATTTGGCCTAATCATTATGCAGCTGACTAGTACTATTACACTGACTAGCTAGATCAATTAATTTACAATAATTTCTAATAGGCCTATTATTACTAATAATAGAAAACTAAAAAATAGGCTGGCTGGCAGAAGGTGCGAATCACAATGACCATAATAGCTGCACAATGATGGGCTAAAATTACACTTAATTAATAGCTGTGCAACTGGCTCAAATTACCATATTCTTCTGACAAAACTATCTACTCTGTGTGACCACACAATTGCATTTTGGATGGATCATCAGGGGTTGAGGGTTCAATACCAGGATGATATATTATAATATTAATATACAATATAAAAAAAGTAAAGATTCCTCTTTAGACCTAGCGATACCAGATGAAGTAGAGCTTTAATGTTTCTTCACCTTGGCAAATAAAGGGATTATGTAGTCAGCATGCACAATGTCCATCTGCCTTTACTTTTCCAAACGTAAGTTAGGTACCCATCAGAGCTGGGTGAACTCAGGGGCGTTCCACTGACTTGAACCCAGATTCAAACTCAAGACTTCCTGGTTAGCAGTCTAGTGCTCTACCGCTAGGCCACGTCATAATATATAGTATAGTTATATAAGAGTTCTAGTTTGTAAGTAAAGTTAAAATCTATTTTAATAGCCTATTTAAATCAATCATTTAAGTTTTTATTGTGCTAATCCCTGCCCCATTCAAGCAACACATAGGCCTAAACATCATACATTTAGATGACAAGAAAAACCAGGCTACTGTGGCGCTGTTTTATAAACATTTTGCACATCTTTTTATCATTCTGGCTAGAAGCAGCCTTATAATAAAATTATGATTAATTTAAAAATTTCTAAGTTAAAAACAAATCAACAAACCAGAGTGGACCATCTAGTTTCATGATGTACATCTACATTACTTTTAGTTAAAGCTCAATGTTTTCTACTAATTTGTATTAGACCTAACAATCTTTTATTTCAGTTTATTGAGAAAATCCTTTTGGTTGCTCAAGAGTATTTTTTGCCACCATTTCAATTTCAAGTTCGTGTGGGTGGCCTGTATTTGTTGTATGGCATCTTTCAGATACAGCCACTTCTTCCAAAAGTTAGGGTAAGCTCCAGAAATATTTTTTAAAATAAATCATTTGAAATATGGCTTATATATGGAAATATGAGATTTAGTTTTTTTCTTTTTTTTTATATTTTTAGCGGAATCTATAGCGACATGTTATAATGTTTGTTTATGGTAGCTGCAGTGAGGTATAGACCTATATTTAATGGTAAAAACAGACATAACAAATTAATGACAACCACAAGTACAGTAAACATTCAAGCCAAAGGTCTTTCTAAGTTCACAACAATAATAAAACTAAAACCAGTAATTCAATTTAAACTTAAAATGACAGTGAAAACATTTCTAATTTCCACAGTATCCAAATAAAGATATGTATGTTAGAGAATGCCTGGACAACATACATGAGTAGGGGATTATGGGGTGCTTGAGTGTTCAGCAGGGTGTTAAAATTATGATGGTATTGGTCAGCAGTTACATATTTTTGTTTTCCCACAGATTCGCGTCACTTCCTCTCAGTGGAAAGATATTGTGTACTTCCAGCAACAGGCAGCTCAGCAGCACCACTTGGATGTCGTTTATGTGTTCAACAAACTTATTTTTGAACAAGCCTTTCATTTCTGTTATAGTTCAGTTGAGGTAAGTGTTTTTGTCACAGTTGTATCTTTAGTTGCAGAGTGCTGAATACCGTAAAAGAAACAAGATATTTGTTTTTTTACTCAATGCTAATGATAGCCTTTAAAAAAATTACTAATATTTGGTTTAATTGTTGTAGTAATAAAAGAAAATACATTTACCAAGTGTATTGTAATAAATGATTTAAATACTGCTTAATTTTTATTTGATTAAGCGCATAGTAACTTGTATTTGTTAAAAACGTTTTAAAGTTCCATATTTATAACATAAATTTGTATACCACTGAATTAATTTTTCATGCTAGGTTGTTAACTCCTGTTTGATTGAGGGTGATGATAATGAGATGGACCTTGCCGATGACATGAAAGAAGAAAACAGTTCCGTCAATCAACTATTTGTTTATGAGTCAATAGAGGCAAGTTTCTAAAATTGTTAGGTTTTTTAAAAAAACTAACCCTAATAAATCATTGGATTGGATCATTGTTTTATCTTTTTATGATAATAGCCAATAATAAGCTTCGTCAATAGACTGCTAAATGATAATCACAATTATCAATTCAATACATAGTTGAGAAATTATACTCACACCTTAATTTTAATTCTTTGTTGTTTTATGGGTGCAGCTAAATATGTGTTGCTGTATATTTTACAGAAATTGTCTTACCTGCAAGATCAGTACCAAAGAATGAAAGTTAGTTTAGCTGGACCAAATGCCACTAAACCTGACAAGTCTCTGGATGTGGTGCATGGAGAATTTGTTGGCGAACTTGTTGAGTATGTTTCCTCCTTATTAATTCAACAGTCTTTGCTATATATATTTTTTTTATCACATGCTATTTGTCACATTTAAATATTCTTTACCCAGAGATCTTATAAACTGTTAAAAGTTTAAATTAATTTTGCATCACCCAGTTTCCCTACTTCTTTAGCCCATTTTATTCTAAAATCATTTGGTGTTAACATTTGTTTTATATACAGTTTACTCCAAAGTTACAAAGAAGAAGCAGCATCTATTCTTAAAAATGTAAGTACCCTTTCAGACCCAACATTCCCTACTGCAGATGAAGCAAATCTTATCTGATATATTTTACCTCTGCATTTAAAGCAGTGTACCCAAACATCTTTACCTACCTGACTCAAATCACTCACTTAAGATTTAGCATTTTAGTGTTCTACCATCCAACCACACCATCCCATCCATTCTGTAAGTCTCTCTGTAAAATCTATTTTCTATTCATTTTTATTTATTTTTCTCAGCGTAAAGATCATGAGTCAACCTCAGAGACAACAGAGGTAGGTAATTAGGTAGTCAACACAATACAGTTGTTTTGTGCAGCTGTTTATAATTGTGTTATTTTGTTTTTAATAAGTTGTTGCACAACATTACAACAGTGGTTAAACATTTTTTACTTTCTGTATTGAAAGGAAAATTCAACAGATTCATCAGGAGGAAGGAGGCAGATGCTGAAAGCTCTAGCCTATAGCCATGTTTCAGGCACTAACAAGCCTAGGCATAACATTGTAGTGGAAACTGCTTCAACAAACAACTCAAGTGGTGGTGGGGCTAGCAGTAAACATCATAAAAGCGTAGTAACACCAGGTATGATTTCCCCTTTTGTAAAATGTTGGGTTCTGTAAGGGAGTTTACCAATGTTCACCAATGATATTTAAGTAAAATGCCTCATTTTATTTACAGAGAAGAAAGCTAAGCAAAATATTATAGTGGATGCTGCTTCTTCAACTGAGATCTTTAGTGAAAGCTGGAATAGCAGTAACCATTATAAGAGCAAAGGAACCCCAGGTATGATTTGATTTAGAATTATTTTTTTTGTCTTGTTATCAGTGGAGAAGTTGCTCTAGTGTATCAACATTTGACGCTGAATGTAATTTAAAAAATAATTGTATAAAGTTGACCAGCTCTATATTTGTGATAGAAACAAAGGATTGAAAGTCTGAAGTTGGATTCACAGCTGGAAGTTGTTGTGATTACTGTAGGGATAAATCATTTTGTCAACTTGCATCTTTAGTAATGTAAAGGCTAATACAATAGCATATTTGCATGATCATTATTTCGTGAGACTAATTAGTGCTACTTGTGATACTAATTGTGCTATTTGGATTGAGTTCTTGTCTATATTCCACAATCCTAGGCAAAATTAAAGTTTTTTCACTCGATCCTGTCAATGATTTTACTTGCATATAAAATATATCTAGTAAAAAAACGTGCACCTAAATTTGACATTTTCTTTTTAAATAAAAAATTAGCACAATCAGTTTGATAACTCAATTGTAAATATTACAGAGAAGTCAACACAAGGGTCTGTAAAATATTTACACAGCATGCATGTTGGGGATCCTCCCAGCGACAGTGATGTATCGGAAGGACGGGTAAATACACCAAGTAAGTTCACTACATCGCTCTACACTCCACTGCCTTTACAACCTTGTGGTGTATTAAGAGTAATTATTTCAGTCATTAACCTTAATTGAAAATTATTTTAAAAAATGTTCCTTTTTTTTTCTTCCCTGAACATGTTGAGTATTTTTTCAGGAAAGAGAAATCCCATGGTGGAAAAATTGAAGTCTAAAAATCGTCCCAGCAGTGAGCCTTCAGAGATTGTGGTTAGTTTGCCTAAAAAGAGAGGACCAGTCAGCAGGTACATGTGTCAAAATATCCCATCATCCTCTGACACAGGCAACTCTGACACAGGCAGGCACGACCACCAGATGAAGTCAGTGATGAAGAAAACAAAGCCAGATGGTGAACCCAGTTCTTTAAAGTCAAAAGGAAATTTTTCTCAAGTGGTTTCAAAGATGGTCCATAAAAAGAAACATGTAGGTTTTAATCTCAATCAGGAAAAAAAGACAGTGACAGAAATATTTGTTGATAAAAATATTGGTGAGGATGCAGTGGTCAAATCAGTGGTTGTCAAAGAACCTCCAAAGTTTCATGACCCAAATCAAATCCTAAAGGAAAGTGCAAGTTCTTCTGAATCTGCTATGCAGAAATTGAAAAAGAAAAGCACTCTAAAAATAAACAATGTTCCTTTTGAAATAAAGGATGAAGTAGATGAAAAAGGAGATAAAGTTGAAAAGCCAAAAAGAAATCTAGAAAACAAAGTTAGTTCCCCCAAGAGCAAGAAACAAAAAGTTTCTCCTCCGCCAAGTGCCAAGCCTGATCCAGGCAAGAAAGTGAAAATAATGAATGTCAAATTTATATAATATGTACTTCCTCCACATTCTGATAAATTCATGTTAAGCCTTTGAAACTCATTTCTCTGTTACAGGAATGTACAAACACAAAACTTTAAAGTATTGTTAACTTTTGATTTGATGTATAAGCTTTTTAAATGGTACAGTTTCTGCTAACAGTTTTTGTCATTTTGTTTCTTTCATGTTCTTAACTGAAAGATTTTGGCTGATAATTATTGCATTTTGTACAAGAAGTTCAATGATTTCTTTTACTGCTTGTGATTGAATTGTACCAGTGTATGTAAATAAAACATGTACAGCAGCCTTGTACATTTCAGTTTTTAAGTTGATGACTTTGTTACAGTTGTTTTTCTTTAAGGTATTAAACTTATTTTATACAAAAGTATTGGAGTTTCTTTTCAGCATTGTTTTCCCATAGGGGCTTTCATCACAGCTAATTTAGACTTGGGCGTTAACAATTTTAATAGCAATGAATAGTGTCATACTATTTTACTTTCTTCATGCACGATGTCTATCCTAAGCTAACAAGTCATGAGGCCTGATAGCACACAGAACTTGCCTCTACAAAACAGGCCTAACAAACAATATACTTAAAAGGCAACTCAAGTCTTAAAACATTTTATTGTAATATACAGGCTTTAACTGAAAGCATATATGTATTAAATTAGTTGTCATTATAAAGCAGCAAAATGGTATCACCTTCACTGGTGGTCAACAAAACACTACCTAGGGAATTTGCCTTAAGTCAGTAAGGTAAGTGAAGAAATAGATCTCACAAGTTTCTTTTTACAAATGTTGGAAGCAGCTTTCTGTCAATGTTTGACATCAATTCTCTGGGATAAGGAAAGGTAAGAGGGTACTTGTCTATTTTAAAATGTGCTATTGGGAGAAGGGATTGAGTAAAATGTTTTTGTTCAATGATGATACAGTAACACATTTAATTTATGTTGATTGATATCAAGTAGAATATCAGGTTTATGTGGAGCCAGAAATAGTATTTGTGCTTTGCTTGGATTATACATAAGGGATCAGAGTATAGTGTTTGTGCTTTGATTTTATTGATAAAAGGCTGTAGTAAATAATTATCACCCAGTTTTTATTTTATCACTTCCAATACATCTAATATTGATAATAAAAAGCTTCTAACATCCTGAGCACCATCCCAACCTGCTGGCTGATTCTAAAGTTACGTTGGTGCAAATGAGATGTCTTCACATCAGATAAGCAAATAAAATACCCTGACACATTTATGGTGAGATATTTACAAGTAAAGCTAAAAAGCTTTAACAAAATATTGGATATTAGCAAAACATTTGTACACTCATATTCTTCAGGCAAGCAAATGCTAGCAAATCAAATATTCTAAGATAAAAAAGCATTTTTTATGAAATGTATAAAAAAAAAAACAAGTTTAGTCAAACCCTGATTTATGACCTAAGTTCATTTTTCTTCCTCAAAAAATATTGAAATATGTGATTTCTTTTATTTATAGGCTGTAAATAATTTAAAATTAATTAATTCTTCAAACACTCTCAGCAAGGAGAGCCTATTGCTTATGTATAAAACAAGATGTATGAAAGGGTACAAAGTTGGGTTAAAAATGTTTCAAGTATGTTCATAGATAAAAACTTTTATACAGATAACACAGCCAATTTGAAGAGTGTATATAGACATCACAGAAGTGACACTGTCCCAGACATACAGAGCTTTAAATTAGAATCAAGGAAAGACAAAGATTCATTTTGAATAAGGCAATATGAAACGCTATTAGATTACAAACTATACACCACAGCAAGCAGGAAAATCACATCATTCACACACATTTTGTGATACATTTAATAAAAAAAATTGTACAATAAATTAAAGATTGTTATATAGTTCTTACATCCAATCTAGTCCATTTAAAATTAATTTTAAATAATTATGTAAATCTTTACATGTATTATGTAGATTTACAATTTAAAACTAAAATACCAATTAGTTGAGTGGGACAGAATGTGAAACAAGAATCTGATCACCTGACTAGAGAAGGGAATATAGAGGAGAATGCAAGAAATTCACTGTCAAGTTTACACCCAAAGATCTAGGCTAGGAGTAGAGGAGGATTGACAAACGATTCATACGGAATGTTTTCATTCACACTGTGCAACATAACTGAACTTAACTATGAATGTTTTCATATACTCCACACTGTACAACATGACTGAACCTAACTACCTTCTCTGGACTCAACACTCAAACAGAATGGTATGATTTATCCACAACCAACTAATGCAAGTTTGTGCTGAGGGAGATGGTTCTAGCACCTGAGGTCACCTACTCGAGGTATCTCGCGTCACTAGGACCCTACTTTTGATATCAATTCATCGCAAATTGCTGTCAATTCTAGATTTTCTTTTTCCTGCAACAGGTTTAAACAAATAGAGTACATAAGGAACAAGATAAACATTTTCATTGCAGTTATATATATATATAAAACATTTGAACAAAGTATTTCACCTAGTCTCTCTTGTGGTTGTTTCAACCCCCCCCCCCCCCTATTTTCCCCCTAACCAAAAACCAGGCGGTGCTAATGTGAGAGAAAAGCTTGATTGTTAATCCTGTTGCTGTCTGCTTGGTTACGAGCATTGCTTAAGCTGGTTAAACCCCAACACACCAGATAAAAGTTGCGGTAGTTTAATGGAAAATTGGTTGAACAGGTCAGTTGTGAGCACTTTGGTTTGATTGGAGAAACTGAACATAGTGATTTTTCTCAAACTATGACAGTAAAAACAGCTATTCATTAAGTGCATATTTTCACTGTAAATACTAAAGGGAAAAATTGCTTTTAAGTCTCTTGACAATAAACTTTAACATGCTAGACAGCAGCTAATGGAACGACCTCCTAAACAAACATGTTTTAAGTGCTCATCTAATTGACAGCCTTAAAAATCCAATATCCCAGATCAAAACTTACTTTATTTTGTAAACTTTCTTCTAAACTGGACACCCGCAGCTCTGCCTTTTTTAGTGCGGCTTCCAAACGCACAACGTCCTGCTTTGTAGATTTCTTGATTTTCTCAATATCTTCATTTGCCCTGAAAACAAAGATCATCCAGAAAATATAAGTGTTAACTAAACTTTTATAGACAGTAAGTTTCTAAATGATTTTAACTGAAATATTTTTATAACAAATGCCTTATTACAAGAGTCAGTGAAATAAGTCAGTGAATTAATCAATGAAATAAGTCAGTGAAGCCATCAATGAAATAAGTCAGTGAATTAATCAATGAAATAAGTCAGTGAAGCCATCAATGAAATAAGTCAGTGAATTAATCAATGAAATAAGTCAGTGAAGGCATCAACAAAATGAGTCGGTGACTTACTTGTCTAGTTTTTCCTCAGCCTGAGATCGTAGTGACTGAAGTTTGCTCTCAGCCTTTTTCAATTTACTCTGAAGATCTTCCACACACTGTTTCAGCTGTTCTTCATTCTAAAACACAAAGTGTATGATGACACCCAGGATAAGGGTACACGTCTGCTACATTCACTCACGTCTGCTCAGTGACCTCTGTGCATGACCTCTTGTTACTCCCATTAAAAACTACAGATAATTATGCTCTTACCCTTTTAAAGCCTTCTATAATTGACTTGCTTTTCTCATAGCGCCGATGTAAATCTGAAAATGCTGACTCCACAGATTGAAGATCCTCAATGGCCTGTTAAAGAATGGCAGCATCAAGTACTGAGACACTAACAAATGTAAGCCGTGGGTACAACACTAGTGACACTCAGAGAGATGGTGGTTATATACTCAACACTTTCTATTCATATCAAAAAGTGTAGCTAAACATCTATTAAAGAAAAGCTCTTTTAAATTAAGTAAAAAAAAATGAATTACAATGTTTCAGGATTTTTTATTTAAGTTTTTTTGTCAATATTTAGTGACGATAACAAGTTGGAGTTGTAATAATGTGACACAGGTTGGAGTTAAAATCAAGTGACACAGGTTGGAGTTAAAATCTGACATCATCTAGGTATTACTACTAAGCTTATGTTACCTGATCTCGTTCCCCCTCCAAAGTCTGGACAGATTTTTGACAATCTGATTTCACTTTCTCTTTCTCAGCTAAAATAATAACAAACAAGAAATAGGCTTATAATGGCTATAACAAGCAGGTAATATAAATAGTTAAGATTGAGTTCAAACGATAGTGTTAAATAATATTAAAATAATGTGCTCTATTTTTTCCATTCCAATTTCTTGAAACAATGAGAGCCCTTTCCACAGGATATTCATCTAGCTGACAACTGGGTTGAATGGAGATTCTTTGAACCCCCCCCCCCCCCCCCTCCCCCGGCAGATGAGGCTTGACAGCTCAATACAACACTCCATCTAGGAGAGACAACTCCAAAATCAAACAACTGCTTGTAGTTTGTTGTTAGTTGAACAAAAGTTATGGAAGCAAACCCAGAAAGAAAAGTACGTTGAAGTTAGAGTCAACGGGCCGTATGGTGCATAACATGTTGACACATAATACTTAATTGGAAGAAACTCCAGTCCAACATTGCAATTAAGAATGAGGAAGAAGAAGCAAGAGACAGCTGAATGTTTTTACCTTGGAGCTGAGAGATGGTTTTCTCAAATTCAGCAACAACCATCCTAAAACAATGAGAAAATGAATTGGTTTCAACTTTCTTCAAATCATAAGTCATTTTAAACTTTGGTAAATAAAACACAGCAGTAAAAATATTATGTACCCTATCAAATGACCACATAAAGCTGTAGGTTGTACCCTATCAAATGACCACATAAAGCTGTATGTTGTACCCTATCAAATGACACATAAAGCTGTATGTTGTATGCTGACCTCATGTCCTCATTGGTGTGCTTAAGCTTCTGATAAGTCTCTTCAAGGGATGTAATCTTCTTGTCTCTCTCCCCCAGCAACAAGCTCCAGTCCCTCTCCTTGTTCAGGAGACTGGCCTGGAAGTTGAGCTCCAGCTCCTGCTTCATCTTGTTCCAGTCTGACTGGGAATACCTGAGTACCTGCCAGGTAAAGGTCAAGGTCAGTGGGTGGGACACAAGGCAGCCACAAACACTGACACAAGACAGCTACAAACATTGACACAAGACAGCTACAAACATTGACACAAGACAGCTACAAACATTGACACAAGACAGCCACAAACACTGGCACAAGGCAGCCACAAACATGGACATAAGACAGCTACAAACACTGACACAAGACAGCTACAAACACTGACACAACACAGCTACAAACACTGACACAAGACAGCTATAAACACTGACACAAGACAGCTACAAACACTGAGACAAGACAGCTACAAACACTGACACATGACAGCTACAAACACTGACACATGACAGCTACAAACACTGACACAAGACAGCTACAAACACTGACACAAGACAGACACAAACACTGACACAAGACAGCCACAACCACTGACACAAGACAGCCACAACCACTGACATAAGACAGACACAAACACTGACACAAGACAGACACAAACACTGACACAAGACAGCCACAAACACTGACACAAGACAGACAACCACTGACATAAGACAGCTACAAACACTAACACAAGACATAAGTCAGTCAATATACAAATACTGACACAGATACCATAGTTCAGCCTTACAACCTGACAATGTAAGAAAAATGTTGACCACAAGAACCCTGACTTGCAATGATTAGCACACAACACAAATCCCAGGGGAAACTACCCCAACAGAAAAAGATCACTCAACATTTTATCACTTGGTTTAGCTTTTAAAACAATACTAAATCTACTACGTTTATGTTAAAACTAGCAAACAGTTTAGTCAACAAAATTCTAATTGTCTACTTGTTAAAAATTCTATTGTGTTTTTAAATAGTTATCTTTAGAAATAATTATCAGTTACATTTAATTTGAAGCCATATTTGTCACAGTTATTACAAGAAAATCCTGTATGATATAAATGTTAATAAAAATATGACTGGTATAGAAAGGTTTGGGACAGGAAGCTGGTTTAGTTAGAGAATCGTCCAGCCAATAATAGATAGTTACAGTTGCTTGAAGCGCACTCCACTCACATACTTAAGATCTGGTTTTTTTAAATATTGAACATGGTAGTTTAAAGTGTGAGTTAATTAAAAAAAAATAATTTTTTAAAAGATTAATAAAGAAGTTAAAGTTGAACTGAAAATTAAAATAAAATATTATGTCACAGAGAAAATAATAGTATTTTTTAAAAATCTGGATTATTGAAATAGTTTTAAAAATCAGCTGAAAACTTAAGATGTGTTAAGACTGTCAAAAATGAAAGACCATACTTGATCATCAATTAAGCTGTGTACTTGTGGAAGTGTAAACATCATGCAATATTTGTAGAGGTGGCATGTGATGGCAAACTTGGTATGTCTGGGTGGGGCGGGCGAGGGACAAAACTTTTTTACACTTCTACTACAAGTGGGGGTCTGGGTGGATAAAACCCTAATTGTATTAGACTTGTACAAGTAGATAGGATCTAGCTTGATCTTACAGGGTCGTAGAAGAAAAGAGAATCCATTAATTTCCCCAACACCCTTGAAGTGAACCAGAAACCTCTAGGTCTACAGACAAGAAGAAAATCTCAAATGCAAGGAGAGATGACAGATTGTTAGCAACAAGGATTGGAAGCTCACAGCTACACACAGCACACGTCTAATAAAACATGGTTTAGATTGTCTAATAAAACATGGTTTAGGTTCTCTAAAAAACATGGTTTAGATTTGTGTTAGCAACAAACTAATTATACATCATTAGACCCAATCTACGTAATTCTAATAAAAAAAAATTTCAAATAAAAAAAAACTAAACAACTGAATCCTGAAACATGACAGATTCCCTGGCCATTAGAGATAAAAGATACATGTCACATAAACCAATGTCCACCAACATATCATAGATCCTATCCTAGCTTGCGACTTATGTCAGATGAGTGTCACAAAGCAAGCACATACTGAGTGGGGCATGCTGGTGACAACTGTTAGCTCAACTGGTTGGAGTATTAGCTACATGGTTGTTGTAGTTACACTTAGTATAGCATGGGTTGGCAGTAACATAGTGGGAAAACAAAAGTATAAAGGAATATATTGTATACTGTGTATTGAATATAAATAACTGAAACTTGGTCTGATTAAGTTGCGCAAGAGAACGGTTTGATGGTGGCATACCAGTGTGAGTGTGAAAAGAAAAACACCCATGCACACAACTAAGGCTTTTGTTGCTCAAAGGTTACCTGAGAGTATCCAACTTCCTTGAGGATCAAAACAAAATATACAAATAAAAAAAGCAACATTGATTGTGTCAAACAAAATAAAGACACAAAAAAAGCAAAAAATAGAATCTGTCAACAACAAAACAATTAAAAGCCAAATAAAGAGACACATCTTGAAGGCACAATTGTTAAGCTGTTGTTGTTAACTAGTAATGAAGCATATAAGCATGTAAAGTTAATGAAAATAAAATTGATTGACTTCTAATTTAACAAATCCTTGGTCTTGTATCAGAGTGGGAACTGATTGCCTCAGAGATTAGTTGAAACAAAAGATTGGGATTGATAACACAATATGTTAAATTTGCATGTAAAAGTTGATGTGAAAACATATTTTTTTCCACTAAACATTTCAAAGATTTTGTGATCATGAGTTAAAACAAAACTTTCTAATGTAATTTATGCTAAATTTGTGTTGCTTGATTGTGCAATCAAAATAAATTGAATGACAAATTTGAAAACAATTGTTCAAGTGTAATACTTTTAAAATAAAACTGATGCACCTTTAAGCCAAAAAATTTATTTTACAAATTCAAAGTAAATTCATTTTAAAACTTCAAATCAATTTTAATCAACAAATTACCCTTCTTAAAGCAAAATTCGGTCGATCCTAAGGAAAAGATGGAGCATTACAAATGTAATGTAACTACCAAATTAATATTTATATATTTCACATTTCTGATGTAAAAATAAACCACAAGTGAGTGAAAAAAAATATTATTAAAAACACGGACACAGAACACAACACAAGCTGAATACATCAAGTGTTTTGAGTTGCAACATTAGAAATGGTGCTGCCATAAAAGTGTCTCAGAGATTGACATATTTACACGATCAGTTCAGTGCCGTAGAGTTATAAAAAGGTTTTATAAAATGTTTGTGCATTACAATGATTTATGCCAAAGTGTGGAAGATAAAATATATTCAAATATTTTAAAATCCTGAAAAAAAGTGTTTGGTTCTTAGGACAACCGTGCATTCTAAAAGAGACCAAATAAAACGGAGTAGTTGAAGCCCACGAAAAATAAAAAGGCCAGAAGCTTTAAGACAGCTGCACAAAGGGAGAAAATGTTGGGTGACTTTACCTGCACTAGCTGAACAACTGTTTCTTTGTTATCTCCCCCTTCCTGTTGGCTGGGACCTCTGTCCATAATAGTACTGTTTTTCTGTGCAAAAAACAAAAACAATACACTTTGGGTACATACAATATCATAGGCAGTAAATAAATTCAATTTTATTGTTCACAGCAAACTGAATGGAAATCTGGCAAGTTCAAAAAGAACAACTAACATTGTGAAAAAGTGGAACAGAATAAGCAAAAAAAAAAAAAAAAACGAAACAAAAAACCCAAAACATTTAACATGAGCTACATTACAAGGTGGGAACTCATTGTTTCCTCTAGTGATGGACTTCACCACAATTCATCTGAAAAAAATAATTCCCCCACAATTAACTGGAAATATTTGGATACAATAACAACTGATCATGTGACGGCAATATTTTTTTTAATTGTCTTACATAAGATGCAGACATGCAATCAGCAGTTCTTAGTACTCACCATTTGTCTTAAAATTACTGCAGTAAAGTTTAAAAAAATAAATAAATAAAAACTAAATGGGTTAAAGAAAAAGTGTTAGACAAAAGCCATGTAAACTTGGTGAAAAGCTAGACAGGCTGAACAGATGTTAGTTGTAAACCATTCATGTGTGGTCAGTACTCACACACACATTCAGCTATGTCACATGTGTTTCTTTTCTAGCTTATTAGGCATAGCATTTGTGCATGTAAACAGTCAAGTATTTAAATACAAAAAATTGTAAAATATATAGGATTATAATGCAAGAAATATTTATTCAATACAAGAATGTTCCCACATTAGTTGCATTGCAATAAATTCATGAGCATATAAAGCTAAGTTTATGTTGTATTGTAACAGTCATAAGTGTGTATATTTGTATGGTAATAAATTCATAAATGTATGAAGAGAAGTATGTGAGAATGTATGTGAGATGTTGATGAGAACATTTGTAACAACTCGTTAATACCAAGTCACTTAAGCCCAGTAAGTAATTGGGTTTAATTACTAGTTACCAGGAAAGGCAGTCAGACATGATTCTAAACATTGTGTGTATGTAATTGGTGGATTGAGATTAAAATTACTTCCCAAGCCTAGTGAATACATATTTTTTCAAGTAGATAATAAATACAACACAGCCAAGCCTTTGAATAATACATGTTATTAAATGTTTCTTTTCAAGAATTTTGTTAAAGTTGTAATGTTAATGACAACAAAAGCAAAAAGATTTCTACAAGCTAAGTCCACTGTTCCATGCTACGTAAGAAAACTAGCAGCCTGGTATGTTGTCAAGTGTAAGCTACAAGGGGTCAGTTGAAAGATGTGATCATGCCAGGAAATAAAAAGAGCTGAGCTCTGGGTACCTGTCCCAGCTTAGTTTTTGTTGGTGCCACAGGCGGATAGTCAACCGCGTCATAAAACAGGCTGTCTTCAGAACTAGACTCACTCTTGCAAGTAGAGAGAAAAAACAGGTTTCAGTCTCTCACAGGTAGAGAGCTAAAGCAGGTTGATTAAGTCTCTGGTAGCTACTCAATGCTCATATACATACAACAGCTGATACAGTAGACATACATTCAGTGTATTACATAGCCCTCGGGCAGATTTCTTAATCAGATATGCATTTTTCTTTGTTTAATGACAACGATTATCATTCATACTACAGTAGGAAAAGGTTTACAAGGTTATGTTAATATAATGTGTACCAATCATGAAAAATGACTGATTGTTGCCTATCACTACAAGATTTTTTATGTTATACCAAAACAAGTGTCATTTTGCTGTTCCCTGCATAATTTCCTGATGTATCATACTAATATTTCTAAGTACACAAATCTGTTTGGATGATAGCATAAATTCTGAGGCTATTTTTTAAAAACACTAAATTTATTTACACGGAATAAAAGGCTGTTTTTCAAAAACACTAAATTTATTTACACAAGATTTTATTTTTTACTAAAATATTCTATCATCTATAAATGATGTCATGTTTTTTCCCTAAAACTTGACCCCTGACCCCTAAATAATGTCACACCTAAGCCTACTTAACTCATCAAAATTAATTTTTCTTTTTAAAAATTTTTTTTTTTTCTAGAATGAATTGCTGAGTTGGATCAACATTAGGTATATCCACTAACTTCAGACCCAGAGCAACATCAAACTCTAACAGACTAACTCTAATCATCTAACTGGGGTAGAACAAACCCACAGCAACATCAAAAACTAACAGACTAACTCTAATCTAATCATCTGACTGCTGAATATAATTAATGCTGTGTTAAGAATGTCAGTTCCTACATAAACGTGTATATCTACAGATACATTTATGCGTTGTTGTTTAGGGATATCCATCTAAGTACATATCTTTTAGTTTGGCTACCAAGCAGATCAAGAGCACACCAAGGAGAGACTTACTTTAGGGTCAGCTCCTCTTGAGATGGGTTCTGCTTGCAAGTTAGCTAATGCATTCGCTGCTGGATGTTTCTTGGCTTGTTTCCCTTCAGGCGATGTTTTCACAAGCATATCATCATTCCTTCAGACAACACAAGCATATCATCATTCCTTCAGACAACACAAGCATATCATCATTCCTTCAGACAACACAAGCATATCATCATTCCTTCAGACAACACAAGCATATCATCATTCCTTCAGACAACACAAGCATATCATCATTCCTTCAGACAACACAAGCATATCATCATTCCTTCAGACAACACAAGCATATCATCATTCCTTCAGACAACACAAGCATATCATCATTCCTTCAGACAACACAAGCATATCATCATTCCTTCAGACAACACAAGCATATCATCATTCCTTCAGACAACACAAGCTAGGGTCAACACTGATGGGTGCTAGCAACAATTCTTATCAACAGGTGTGTCTAACAGTGTTTGTTGATATGAACAACAGTGTTTGTTGATATGAACAGTGTTTGTTGATATGAACAACAGTGTTTGTTGATATGAACAGTGTTTGTTGATATGAACAACAGTGTTTGTTGATATGAACAACAGTGTTTGTTGACATGAACAACAGTGTTTGTTGATATGAACAACAGTGTTTGTTGACATGAACAACAGTGTTTGTTGATATGATCAACAGTGTTTGTTGATATGAACAACAGTGTTTGTTGATACAAGCAAATTGTTATTTAAGTGTTTGTTGATGTAAACAACAGGCTTTGTTGATACAAGCAAGTGTTTGTTGATATGAACAATATTGTTTGTGGATAAATAAATATGTTTGTTGATAAAAAAAAACAACAAGTAATAGTCTATTGAATTTAAGCAACGGTGTATAATGATTCTAAGCAAACTTGGATAGCCTATGTTGCAGCTAGCACCATAAAAACTTACTTGGAGTGATGTAATTTATCTTCTTGTGGGGATGATGGCTGATCTGACAATCTCTCTGTAGATAAAGATAACAAATCCTGTAACAGCACCTGTGTTTGGGGTTTAAATCAGTCTAAAAAACATGTCATTTTCCCCCACAAAATTGTACCATAATATTATTTGATGGGGGGAGGGGGAGATGGATGAAGGGCTGCGGTGGGGGAGGGTTAAGGAGAGTAAGTCATTTCTCTGCTATCATATATCATATGCTGGAGATTTTAGGCTAAGCTGCAGTGAAGATTTGTGCTCCCCCCTCCCCCCACCCACCATCATACACACATGTCCAGGTTCACTGAGTACAAACAGGAAGTGAATAAACCAGCGCATTTGATCAAAGTATACAGGAACACTACAAATACCAGAGGGAAACTAGAAAAACAGGAACACTACAAATACCAGAGGGAAACTAGAAAAACAGGAACACTACAAATACCAGAGGGAAACTAGAAAAACAGGAACACTACAAATACCAGAGGGAAACTAGGAAAACAGGAACATTACAAATACCAGATGGAAACTAGAAAACAGGAAAAATTCAAATATTACAGGGAAACTATAGAGGAAACTTAAGGGACATAAAACATGCATCACAGAGACCTATAAAACAATGGGACCAGAACACACAATACAGGACTAAAGCATGGGTGGATTGGTGACACAACTATAGTATGGGTGGATTGGTGATACAACTATAGTATGGGTGGATTGGTGACACAACTAAAGAATGGGTGGATTGGTGACACAACTATAGTATAGGTGGATTGGTGACACAACTAAAGTATGGGTGACATGGTGACACAACTATAGCATGGGTGGATTGGTGACACAACTATAGTATGGGTGGATTGGTGACACAACAAAAGTATGGGCGGATTGGTGACACAACTAAGGTATGGGTGGATTGGTGACACAACTAAAGTATGGGTGGGTTGGTGACAACTATAGTATGGGTGGATTGGTGACACAACTATAGTATGGGTGGGTTGGTGACACAACTAAATTATTGGTGGATTGGTGACACAACTATAGCATGGGTGGATTGGTGACACAGCTATAGCATGGGTGGATTGGTGACACAACTATAGCATGGGTGGATGGCTGACACAAATATAGCATGGGTGGATTGGTGACACAACAAAAGTATGGGTAGATTGGTGACACAACTAAGGTATGGGTGGATTGGTGACACAACTAAAGTATGGGTGGATTGGTGACACAACTAAAGTATGGGTGGATTGGTGACACAACTATAGCATGGGTGGATTGGTGACACAGCTATACCATGGGTGGATGGGTGACACAACTATAGCATGGGTGGATTGGTGACACAACTAAATTATTGGTGGATTGGTGACACAACTATAGTATGGTTGGATTGGTGACACAACTAAAGTATGGGTGGATTGGTGACACAACTTAAGTATGGGTGGATTGGTGACACAACTATAGTATGGGTGGATTGGTGACACAACTATAGCATGGGTGGATTGGTGACACAACTATAGCATGGGTGGATTGGTGACACAACAAAAGCAAAAGTGACATGGTGACACAACTTAAGTATGGGTGGATTGGTGACACAACTATAGCATGAGTGGATTGGTGACACAACTATAGTATGGGTGGATTGGTGACACAACTATAGCATGGGTGGATTGGTGACACAACAAAAGCAAAAGTGACATGGTGAAAAAACTAAAGTATGGGTAACTTGAGGACTCAATTGATGGAGTTAAGTTCACAACCTTATGGGTGTCCAGCTATCTCTTTCCTTGTCTATTTACCCTAAGTTAAGATCTAATAATAAACCATGTGTTACGATCCACTAGTTAACCATGTGTTACGATCCACTAGTTAACCATATGTTACGATCCACTAGTTAACCATATGCTATGATCCACTAGTTAACCTTGTGTTACGATCCACTAGTTAACCATATGCTATGATCCACTAGTTAACCTTGTGTTATGATCCACTAGTTAACCATGTGTTACGATCCACTAGTTAACCATGTGTTATGATCCACTAGTTAACCATGTGTTATGATCCACTAGTTAACCATGTGTTATGATCCACTAGTTAACCATGTGTTATGATCCACACGTTAACCATGTGTTATGATCCACTAGTTAACCATGTATGATGATCCACTAGTTAACCATGTGTTATGATACACTAGTTAACCAGGTGTTATGATCCACCAGTTAACCATGTTATCCACTGTTTACGCGGCTAGCATGAGCTAACCTATCCACCCAGCAGCCACTACCCCTAACATCACACCTACACAACATCCAAGCTAGTCTACCTGACACCTGAGCTGCCAACAAAGAACCCTGTCCGCGACCCCTACAGTAAATTAGCATACAAATACGAGTTGCTTATTCTGGATTTAAGATGTGTACATCTAGTAATAAAAAGAATTTAGCTTTTTGTGTAGAGGAAAATAGGGAGGACAGTGGGAGATCTTTCTGTAAAAACGTAGTTTTACAGTAGGACGAAGGGGCGGTAAGCTCAAATATGACGTTATACAAAGACGACGCTAAATGGTTAAAATAGTAAAGACAAGCATTTGTGTTTACTTTTAACAATAATATTTTGAGCAGTATTTCGTATTTCCTCAGACAGATTCACTTCTTTAAGTCAAATGTGTCTTCTGGACATGTCTATTGAGACATGACAACGAACCCAGACATGCGCGAGGTTAATACAGACTAGTGCATGATTTTCTTTTAAACTCCAGCCTTTTCCAGAGCGGTGCTTTACGATAGTTGTCATCCCTAACCAGGGGCTAGTCAGTAACCCACCTCATCCCTAACCAGTAACCCACCTCATGTCTAACCAGTAACCCACCTCATGTCTAACCAGTAACCTACCTCATCCCTAACCAGTAACCCACCTCATCCCTAACCAGTAACCTACCTCATCCCTAACCATAACGTTAGCGGTTCTGATACTAATATAGATCTATACGAGATAGGTTTACAACCAGACCAATGCCGTCAGAACCGCAGATCACCCTAAAACTAACGTAACCTTTAGCCTAAATCAGAGCTCTCCTACGGCCTCGGCTGGCACTGAAGGATATAGATCATGCTTGAACTGTTTTACTGTGAACTTAGGGTCGTGTGTAACATATATAGCAGCTATAAATAGTCTTGAATATTTGAAACAGAAAATACACAGAACACAATTTTAAAATGTGCACTAGATAACTAAGATCACACATAACTTTACTAGATCTAAGTATTAGACTAGTAGTAGTAGCCCATCCACCGAAGCTGATTTTTAGAACTGAATTCTATCCGGTTTTTCTTGCTTTGTCAAGCCGTTTTATTCGGTAAAAAAATATGACAGATACTTATCTGTATTGACATTGGTAAAAACAAGTCAACGAGATATGCTTGTAGATAGGTATTCAGTGCATATGTAACTCAAGTTAAGGGACGTAAGAAAGTTGAATCGTCCTGTTGTAGGTCAATAGCATAGCTGAATCTAAGTCTCAGATCTAGATTCTAGATAATCTACATAATCTACAAACTAGATTTAGTTTTATTGTAGCGATACAAAGAATTCCTATATCACGCCAGCGCTATTTGAAGTGTACCCAACTTTTACTTTGTACGACAGTCACCCCCCCCCCCCCCCCCCATCAGACAATGAGACAAGAAAGGCCGAGTGAATCCACCCTACCATACCATGATCTAGAGCTGCCTGGTGGCAAGCAGTACCAACTATTGACAAACTTCTCCCACTATTTTCTATTTGCTGATCAATGCTTCCGTTCAGGAGCAGCGCCGACGTCACATAATTCAATGACGCGACAAGAATTGGCGTGAACGTGGAGAATCAAGTTGCTCAAGCTCATAACCACAGTCTACATCTAACTAGCCCTTGTCTACATCTGACTAGCCCTAGTCTACATCTGACTAGCCCTAGTCTACATCCGACTAGCCCTAGTCTACATCCGACTAGCCCTAGTCTACATCTGACTAGCCCTAGTCTACATCTGACTAGCCCATGTCTACATCTGACTAGCCCTTGTCTACATCCGACTAGCCCTAGTCTACATCCGACTAGCCCTAGTCTACATCTGACTAGCCCTAGTCTACATCTGACTAGCCCATGTCTACATCTGACTAGCCCTAGTCTACATCCGACTAGCCCTAGTCTACATCTGACTAGCCCTAGTCTACATCTGACTAGCCCTAGTCTACATCCGACTAGCCCTAGTCTACATCTGACTAGCCCTAGTCTACATCTGACTAGCCCTTGTCTACATCTGACTAGCCCTTGTCTACATCTGACTAGCCCTTGTCTACATCTGACTAGCCCTTGTCTACATCTGACTAGCCCTAGTCTACATCTGACTAGCCCTTGTCTACATCTGACTAGCCCTAGTCTACATCTGACTAGCCCTAGTCTACATCTGACTAGCCCTTGTCTACATCTGACTAGCCCTAGTCACTAGTCCTTAACGACAATCTTTAGTCTTACACGACAACTCTTGTCCTTCACGACAGTTTTTAAACAAAGATTTTTTAAAGAACATGCTTTTGTCTTCTTTTGTGTTGATTTGTGTATAGCAATTAACTAGGTCTTGTACAAACGGTGATATCACCGATCGCGGCAAATTTTGTACGTATGAGTTCATGTACATATCTTGATGAGGTCATCCATCGCGCCAAACTAGGTCATGTACATTGTTATGATGTCATTAATCGCGGAAAACTAGGTCATGTACATTGTTATGATGTCATTAATCGCGGAAAACTAGGTCATGTACACATTTTAGTGATGTCATCAAACTAGTGTGTACAGATGCCGCTGAAACCGCCTACATAGTCCAGCCTTTGCACCAGATCTGACGGCATAGTCCAAATCTAGCACCAGACGGTAGACAGCTGAGAATAACAAGCTAATCCCCGGCACACAGCCGAACTCGATGCCCAGACGGATCAATACACAGAGGCCTACACACCGACACACACGACTTACTGTTTGTCTTTGACACACTCATAGCACACCCTCGAGCCTGTGTCCAAGCGGTCAGTGTGATATCCCTGACGACACAGATCCGACACAGTAGGTATGTGACCACGAGACTCGCTCGTGCGGGCTCATCGATCCCACACAGCTGGGCGGCCTCAAGCAGGCGGCAGAGAGCGGCGACATACAGGCGGTGTATGGCCGGCCGCAGTCAAACCCGATACAGCATCGGGGACGTCACACAGGTGGTAGGATCTACAGATATGTGCCGGCATCACGGCTGGTGGGACGGGATCATCCACAGATAGGTGCCGGCATCACGGCTGGTGGGACGGGATCATCCACAGATAGGTGCCGGCATCACGGCTTGTGGGATTGACCAGCAAATACATGCACAGACATGGAGGATGACGTGACCAGACATGGATTCATCAGGGAAAACGTCGCGGTATGTATACACGACATGATACATCACGTGTCTGCTGGACGGTGGTGTGTTGACATGTCATAGATCTGACCAGTGATGTCTCAACTGTTTTATCTTTGATCTGACCAGTTATATGATCAGTTAGGTCATTGACCTGATCAGTTAGGTTATTGACCTGATCAGTTAGGTCATTGATCAGACCCGTTAGATCAGAGATCTGACCAGTTAGGTCATTGATCTGATCAGTTAGGTCATTGATCTGATCAGTTAGGTCATTGATCTGATCAGTTAGGTCATTGATCTGATCAGTTAGGTCAGAGATCTGATCAATTAGGACATTGATCTGATCAGTTAGGTCAGATATCGATCAGTTAGGTCATTGATTTGACCAGTTATATGATCAGTTAGATCATTGATCTGATCAGTTAGGTCATTGATCTGATCAGTTAGGTCATAGATCTGATCAGTTAGGACATTGATCTGATCAGTTAGGTCAGATATCGATCAGTTAGGTCATTGATCTGATCAGTTAGGTCATTGATTTGACCAAAGGCGTCACCAGCTGACCGGTTCTACCATAGAACGCAGCGATCTCTTACAGACCTACCAATGCTAACACACGAATTGTGTTTACCTAGTGGATGTTAGAATCACTCAGCTCTTCAAACACTTGTGTATATCGTTCTTTTTATACCACTGTCTATTATATCACATGTGTTACCACGGCCTATAATATCACATGTGCTACCACGCCCTAATAAAACACATGTGCTACCACGGCCTATAATATCACTTGTGCTACTACGGCCTATTATATCACATGTGCTACCTATATCACATGTGATATAATGGCCTATTATATCACATGTGCTACCTATATCACATGTGCCACCACGGCCTATTATATCACATGTGCTACCTATATCACATGTGATATAATGGCCTATTATATAACATGTGCTACCTATATCACATGTGCTACCACGGCCTACTATATCACATGTGCTACCACGGCCTATTATATCACATGTGCTACCACGGCCTATTATATCACATGTGCTACCACGGTCCATTATATAACATGTGCTACCACATCCTATTATATCACATGTGCTACCACGGCCTATTAAATAACATGTGCTACTAACGTGAGCTACTCCCTTGACCACTATTCCACATGACCTACAAAGTAATCCACTATCTACACTACAACCTAGTTACCTTGTGTACCTATAAACTAGAATGGCGTGTATCCTATCCTAAGTACCGCAAAATCCGTCTAGACTGTAATCCGGAAATGCTAAAAGAGGGTAACCCAGGCACATGAATGAAGAAAGAAGCGAGTATTTGACCCATATCCCAGTACTCACCAGAGCCCGAGCTAGCCAGCAGACGACTGGAGGCTGTTCGCCCTGCACCATTAGTCTACGTTCCCTGCACGCTAGGCTTGACGGTTTTTTTAAAGTTGATGTAACATCTGGCGAGGCTCGTGGGAAAATGGGAGGGGCATTACTCATCAGTGCCGCCTCACGTGGGGATGCTAATAGACCAGGGCTTAGCATTGTTGCGTGCAGCCATTCGCTCCCTGGACTGGGAATGTTACGTTACACGGGTACTTTGGTTGGACTGGGAACGTTACACGGGTACCTTGGTTTGGTACTCACTTCACTATACACTGATATATTGGTTTATACGGCCATTTTATATCGTGCGTGCTTCGGTATGTGTCGCATTATTATTCCACTCGTTCAAAGAGATTTTACTATTTTTAACTCTGTGTGCGCCGAGATCTTTAAATGATAAGTATAAAACGACAGCTTCAATTGCCAAAGATCTAATAGTATCTGATGTTAACATTCGATAGGAATGAAAGAAAACGTGTAGAATTGTATTCCCAATATGTTTGAAGAGTTGTGACGTAATGCAGGTGAGTGCCCACAAGTTCCCTGCAATATTGTCAGACTAACAATATTACAATTCTAAAAGGTCATCACGTGTTTTTTTAAAACCATTATTACCTCCCCTGCCATCAAAATTGCAACTTTTTTCTAAAACAGCAACTAAGCTTATTGACGTTCAGTGTTGAGTTTGATCCATGTTTATTACAATTCACACAAAAGTCTTTCAAATTTGCCCCCCCCCCCCCCCTCAGCCCCCTACTTTAACCTTGGGTTAGCTGCTCAACATTACTTTAACGAACTCTCTAACTAGTTAATGGAATGGAAATGAACGGACTGATATATGTTATTTCTTGCTTAAAGACTTTAAGGTAATATACTTGGTTAACCCACCAACCCATGGATTTTAAATGTAACAGCCACACATTCGAGTCATTATGCTATTTGTGGCACACTGCTAAAGGGACGTTAGCATACGCACATGATACAGGCCATTACCAATGATGGAGAAATCTTTAAAACATAGTAAAAACACACAAACTATCGATTTCTAGTCAAACGTTTTATAGCTATCCTAGAGCAACTCGTTACTCAGATAAAAATCATGTCTACATCAATAGACCACATGCATGTGTTGCCTTTTCCACCCCATCCCCCTTCCATAGCTATGTCCAGTGGACACAATAACACCAGTTGCCACATATGTTATCGATTTTTTTGTATCATTCCTAGCAAATGAGTCAATGGGGGGGGGGGGGGGGGGGGGGGGGGAAGAAGAGAAGAAGGGAAAAAAGAGAAAGACATCTTCATAAAACTAGGGGCGATAAGCTTTTTAAAAAAATACTTTGCTTGTTAAGACGTCAATTTTTGAATTGTCTCCCTTGAAATTTGAAAGGATTTGTTTTTTTCTTTTCTGAATTTTGAAAGTAAGCTTTTAGTGTCCAGTTTCTTCTAATCCAACTTTTCTTTTGAGAAAATATTGAGTTATATTGGGATATTCTTATTATTTTTTAAACCTAACCAAACACAGTATGTAATAAAGTTAATAAACATTTGATCACATTGACCTTCACTAACAATTTTTTTACCTAGACCAACACAGTATGTCCCAGCCTTTACCAAAAAACACCTTTATACCTACCCAACACAGGTATAATGATTAGAACACTAGTTGGCAGTTGATAAATTTTAAAAACCAAAAGAGGGAAAGAAGTAAAATGTGTTAGTCTGTTGCTTTTAAATTACACCACCCAACTGACATTGGTACAGATGTGATTACACTAATGGTGGGCTGTATGTACACACTAGATGAGTACAATGACTGTGCAATGTATAAATACTTGGTGAAAACAGTGTATTTATATTACAACTACACAGATCAGTTATATGCTCATGATTTAGTAATATTGCCACAATTTTCATTTTTTCAGAAAAACATTTGTATGTGAAATTGATTTCAACAGACTAAATTCTAAACATTATCTAAGATCCTTCAGCTAATAATTATAAATAGGATACATTCATCTTTTATTAACTAAAACTTACCCTGCTGATTGAAGCTGTCTTGTAGATTCCCTGGACCGTTCTGTTAAAAGAACATATACAGTACATTAGGTATCTATACCAAAGAAACAAATGAAATAACAGTAAAACATCAAAAACTCAACTGGTTCATGTAAATGTGAAGTTTTTAACTTGAAGATTACGAACACAGTGAAAAGTGAATAAAGCCAGTGTGTCTGGCTATCATTTTGGAGAATGAAACTTCTATCATACTTAATTATTTGTTGTAGAGATGAAAAATTTAAAAAATGATCTTACTTTTGAAAATGATTGGCTCAAGTTATCCAATTCTTTTATGCCATCGGTTTCTGAGGAAAAATTTCAAATATTTATTGTAGTCAACAAACACCGAACAACCACTTCTCTACACCAAACAAGTTGCTACAAGTAGTACAAGATAACAAAAAAAAAGACCTGCTAATGTGACCAACCTGTGTTATGATTTCTTAAGACAGTCACAGCCTCACTAGAAGCTGGGGAGCTGGGTATATTATCTTTCCTGTCGTCTAGTGTACTATTTCCTCCAGCCTGTTGAAGCAGACTATCATCAGTGAGACTTTGGTTAAGAGATCGAGAAGGCTCAGCTTTCTCTTCATTAGCAGCTTTTTCAGGCATCAGTATCTGAATATCATCCATTACATCCTAAATAGTGAATGAAAAGAGTGAAGTATTCTTTAAGAGAGCCAAACTACATTCAGTTTAAAATTCTGCCTTTATATCTGTGGCTGACTTATTTAGTGACTGATTTTCTACAGAGAAGAAATTGAATTTACCTGAGCAGCCTTGACCTTCTTAGGAAGCTTTAACTTGGACTGAACTTTTGGTTTCTTGATCACCTTCTTTTGTCTGCCAGATGCAAAATAAACAACAAATGAGTGACAAGCAACATGCTGTTGAAACTAATTTATTCAAACGTAAATTAGCAAATAAATTTTAAAAACTGATTTCTAAAAACTTAACTTTGTTTTAATCAGGAGAAAATATTTTGGCGGAATGTCACTTACATCATCAATTATGTAGATAACATGAACATAAAGATATTGTGGTATAAATTTGAATGTCACTAAAATAAACAACTACTGTGTATAAAATGTGAACATACTTAGGCACAACTTGATCACTTTGTTTACTGTTGTTACAGTCATCCAAGTGACCATCAACCAGCTCACCAGGGGCCTCACTGCTTGGCTGGACAATGTCATTTCTTGCCTTCACTTTAGGAGAGGTAGGAGGAGAACTGGCAACTTTAGCCCTGGGTTTGAATGGATCTACTGCCTCATCATCAAGTAAAGGTGCAGGGATGTGGGACTTGTTGGGTGGAGAGGAACTCAGCTTTGCTTTAGGCTGGAATGGGTTGATGGAGTCATCAAAAGAATCAAAGTCTAGATTGTAGGAGCCTTTCTTTGGGAGTGGTGGAGATGATGGTGTTGTATCCTGACCTTCATCAGCCATGGTTCTGTTGGTCTCACTGCATTCTATTCACACTGTTTGGATAAGGTGTTTTCTGCTGCCAAAAAGGTAAAAAAAAATTGTTTACATATTTAAAAAAAAAAAAATTACAAATTTGTAAATTATAAAAGTTAAATAGACAAACCGTAGAGCTAAGAAAAACAGAAAAGTCATAACAGTGTTTGTGAATTCATTATAGCTAGCTAAGCCTGTAATATAAAATGTATGGAAATGAATTTGTAGATTAGATACTTTCTGTTAGCATTGCTGTCATAATCAAACCTAAAAAATAAATAGCATCCTCCACAGACTAACAGTAACAACATCTTTATTAGTTAAACTACACCTATCAGTATACTACTGGAGTACAAACTACTCATTATTAATAGTTTAACTAGGTGTACCCATTTCTCTGTATAATTTGCTTAGCTAAAACTGATACTTCAACTGTTAGGGGTAGATGTTAAAAGTGGTACATCTACTTTAAAGCAAAGCTGGGATAGGTATTACCTTTACCTTACTTAGACTCAACATTCGGTCAGTTTGTTTAAGTATTGCCTGCTGCTAATTGTTGGTTAATTAGTTAATTTATATTAATAAGTACCAAAAAATATGGTCTTATTAATTAATGGACATCAATGAGTACATGAGAATCCTTCAATCATTATTGTTGATGTGATAAAATCATCATGGTCTTTTTTATTTTGCCACCAAAGATGTCATAATTTTTTTTTTAAATAAATAACTTATGCCAGAATTTTTTTTTTCAGAAATTTAATAATTTTAAAATCAATGTTATAAATGTTGTAAATCCAGAGAACTTAAAAATATTTTTTGTGAGTTTAAGACTACATTTCTATTTATTTAAACTGAAGTTTTACTTTTGTAAGACAAACAGTAATTGGTTGTACGAGAACACCGTGATCAATATTCTGACAATTCCACTTCATAATAATTTGTTCTCAAAACTTTGGAGATAAAATTTTTTAAAGAAAATTATTTTTTTTAAACCACAGGACAGAGTTCTGCCATTTTTTAAAAACATTTTCTTTGATAAAATATAGTCCTAAACAACCAAATAGTTTTGTCTTTTTTAAAAAAAATGAGTTTAGTTACCAAAATAGTTACCAAAAATAATTAATAAGTCAGGCCTAAACTTTAGTCCAACCAAACAGTCAGATTTTTATAGGGCTACCTATTATTATAAATGCAAACTATATAAAATATAAGCTAGGCCTTATAGCAGTATAAGTAGGCCTATATGTATGATATTTATTTTTATAACATAAAATGGCCTAGACTATATGATTTGGAAAAATGTAGATATGGGCAGCCCTTTGGTTTGAATAATTTTGAGACTATTATTCTCAGTAGTACATTTATCAGGGCAATGGACACCAGCGAGTTGACGAGATTCCTTCCATAATGTTGTTGACATGGAATAAAAATGTGCTTTTTTAGATTTAAACAGTGAAAAAAAAAAAAAAACTTAAGCCTAAAATTAATTTAGAAATTTTATATTTTTAGAATAAATGCTATAAAAGTTGCAAATCCAGAGAACTTGAAAATAATTTGTTGAGTTTAAGGCTACATTTCTATTTATTTTCATAAGTTATAACCGGATGTTTCCCTTTTGTAAGACAAATATTGATTGGCTGTACAGTAACTTAGTGATCGATAACTATTTGATTACAAAACTTTGCAGATCAAGTTTTTAAATAACAATGCAAATTTAAACCCCATGACCTAGTCTAGTTTTTCTATTTTTAGCTTACAATGTGTACAATAAAATTTATGGCGGCCTATCGAATAGCAGGATCCCTTTGTTTATGTCGCCATTACACGTGAAAATCAAATTGTTTTTGCTTTTTTTTAATTTTTATTTAGTTACCTAAAATATTAAAAACATCAGATATATTAGATTTTCTTAGTAAATTTGAAATGTACTCAATTTTCAACTTAAACATGACAACTAAATAAAAAACGTCCATACTTTATCCACTAGGCACTAATTTTGGGAGTTGTTGCAAGTTTTAGACTAAATTATTGAATTTTAAATTTTTTGGTCACTCACAGCTATGGTATGAGGGATCCATCCATGACAACCTGCTTAAAAGCTGAAGGGTTTAACTTTTTAATTGACCGTGAAATAGATCTAATTTTTTTTTACAAGAGAGTTCCTAAAAGTAGAATTGGCCCGTCTATCGTCGGGATATATTTATAGAGGGAAAAAATTTAAGAGAATGTCATCAGAAAAGAATTTTAAAAAAGACAAGACAGAAGTGATGTTTGAATTCTTTTATTTCTTTAATTTTATAACATTTTTTATTGTACAAAAGAGCAAAATAAAAAACCATGCCAGGTAAACGTATCCATTCAAATAGCGGTCACGTGGTCAAAAAAAATAAAAAAATTTGGTTGTCATTTTTTGGACACATCTTATAAAAAAAAGTGTTGAAGATATTTGATTTATTTTTTCATAGAATGATAAAACTAATAATGCTTTACTTTGGAAATCAATTTTGTGAGAGGGAGATCTATATTTAAAAAGTTAAATTATTTTGAATGACACCGACTTTAAATTTAGCCTACATTCCCCAAAGCAATTTCTGAAAATGCTTTTCTGGCATATTTAACCTTGCCACCTATAGCATGTTTTTATAACGTGAAAACCCGCCATTTTACTCGTGATAAACATTTTTAAAAGTAATTCTAAGAAGGTCTCTGGAACTAAGTCGAAAAACTCGCCGGAAGTCATGGTCCGATCCTTACGCCATGTTCTGGTTAGCAACCAAGGACGCTTTTAAGTTAGTGAGCCTCCCTAAGATATATCCAATCTTTAGTAAAGTCCAAAAAAACCCAGACAGGCAGGGTTTTATAACCATATTAATTGTAACTACGCCGTGCATGATTTTAAAATTAATTTATGGACCTCTCAAATACCTTTGAGACTTTTCTCGCTGGCGTCCATTGAATTAGGCTTAGGTATTAGTCTTTAGATTAGTATTACAATTAATTAATTAGTCAATTAGGCCTACTAATAATTTGTTCATGCTAGAATTGGGATTTTGGATTAGTTAGGTAGGACTAACCATCATAGTGACAGTCTATCTGTAGAATCTAAGTAGCGCCCTTAGGCTTGGCTTAGCAGTTGTTGAGTTAGCACACTAGCAGAGAGAGAAGGCAGAGATTAGTTAGATCTAGAATTCTAGATCTAGTCTAGATCTATTCAGATCTAGACTATGTTTTTTACGGAATCCAGAATTTTAAATTTAATTAATAAAAATATAGATTCTAGATCTATGTACCCTGATTACGCGTCGCAGAAATTTGAAATGCCTGATCTGCGTAGAAATTAATGGAGAGATGTGTTAATGTATTGTAAGCAAACTATTGTGTAGATTAAATATTCTTAAGTGTGGCTAACTACTACTTTTATTGTTGATGAATGAGTCAATAGATCCGGAAATGTTGCGATTCCATTAATCTATTGGCACAATAGAATTTTAAATAAACTGCCCCCTCAATATCCATGACTTTTAAGCTATATAGACAATTTATGTTTCTGCGATAAAATGTTAGAATTAGGACAACAATAACGGAAATAGTATCTGCTGGCAACAATTTGTTAGAAAAAAGATCATACTAAACGATCCGCATTTATTTATTTTAAAGAAATGTTCAAACGAAAATTAACCGCGTTTGGTTGTAGCATTGAATAGTAGACCTGTTTTATTCGATCTAGAATCTAGATCTATTCTTTTTAACGTAAGCTGACCTCATAAAATAAGCTACCATTATGAAATGTCACTTATCATATTCATGGTAATCTATCGTTTTAAGTACGTAAAATCGCCCGCGACTAGTAATGTCAATGTGAAAAACAGGTGACTCCTTACATTTTAATAATTATTTCACATTTTGAGGAGGATTTATGTTTTGAAAAATACCAAAATATTTCCTTGTTTCATTTATGTACCGGTTTTTAAACAATTGAATTAAAACTTTTCAGTAATAAATGAACACCAGCGATGTTTCCAACAGATGCAACCATGCTCATTCACTATAGCAGACATCTTGTTAGTTTTATTTTTATAGACTTATAGCCGAGATTCAGGCGGAAGTCACTCTATTTTACAAATGGCTGCTGTTTATATAGCAAATCTTGCTTGCAGACACTGCTGTTTAAAGTCAATTTCTGGCCTATATTGATATATTTAGCCATTGATTTAGGTTCATTATTCATGTATCTATAATATTTGACACAAACATATCACAATATACTTCTATTACAGCCTTGACAATGAGGTAACGTTTTCGTACATTAATAGCCGCGGGCGATTTTACGTACCCAAAACGATAGATTACCCTTATCATTAATCATATGACTCAAATGATAAGTCACTTGTGACTTTTAGTACTATTACATTTACTTTAAATTGGTTTAATTTATCATTTAAAGCCATACCCCAAAATCAGCATTACATAAGAGATGCTATCTCTGGTTGGCTGAGCAGAGTTTCTTCCAGGCATCTCTTTGGGGGGGGGGGGGGTCTCCCCCCCCAAAGAAAGTATACCACCCCCCCCCCCCCCGAACTAAATGAAATTTATATAGAAAATATATACTTTTAACAGTGTCCGCCACCCCCCCCCCCCCCCCCCCCAAAGAAAGTCTACTTTCCCCCCCCCCCCCCCCTGGAGAAATATGTTTGGAAGAAACACTGGCTGAGATCTAAGGACTAAGTCCATGTTACCTACAAAAAACATTTTCTGTGATAAAATATAGTCCTAAACAACCAAATAGTTTTGGCTTTTTAAAAAAATTGAGTTTAGTTATCAAAATTAATTAATAAGTCAGGCCTAAACTTTAGTAGAGTCCAACCAAACAGTCAGATATTTGCTTTAGTTTTTTAAATATTTGTTTTAGAATTTCAAGCATTTGGTCTAAAGAAAAATGAAAAGTTGTGTTTTATCAGTTAACTACAAATCCTTGAGTCTTTAGAATTGTTACCTTATTATTATATAATAAAATTGATTGAATTGATTTCATAACAGAGTAGATTAAGATTTAAAGCAGGTTGGTTTATTGTTAAAGAAGTTGTAATAACCCTTAAGTACAAAAGTTTAAACTGTGTCAGTTGCTTAATTAAAAATACTTTTTTCTTTCTATTTTTTTTAGCATTAAAGAAGAATAGGCCTACATAAAGTGTTGAGGTTTCCAGTATTGGAAAATATGTCCCTCAAGTATTTTTTGGAGTGGATGAATAGAAAATGGATGAAGCCAATTATGATTCTGACAAAAAACCCATGGAGCTATGGGAGTTAGAAAAGTTTTTAGACAAAGCAATTGAAGACAAAAATAGAATCATAAATTTGAGCCACAGGTGTCTGACAATAATAACAGGGAGATTAAAAAGTGCCACACTTGCTCAGATATTATTGCTCAACCACAACAAGCTGTTAATGCCACCTATAGAGCTGTGTTCCTTACCAAATTTAACAGAACTCATCCTTGACAATAACATGCTCACTATGTTACCTACAGGTACTTTTATAATATAATTATTATTTTTAAAATTAAATTGCATCTTAACTTCTCAACTAGCCATAAACAGAACCTAAACCCAGTTCTATCCCCATTGAAGTATAATTTTTAGTAAGGCTAGTGTATAATGATTGAAGATCTTGGAATAGTTTTGATACATTCCCTCTGTATTATATTTATAAATTTAAAAAGAGCATTTGTTTAACTGATAAAGACCACTAACAGATTTTTTTAAAAGCTATCCAGGATATTCTCTGCTCTACATCTGTATCTTTAAAAAAAAGAATTCATTTTCAGTAGCCAATTCCATTCTCAAATATTGTTTACAAAAAAAAAAACTACATATTTTAAAAGCATTATTATTTAACTGATTTTGATAAAAGCAACCAAAATTGCAATGTTTGTTTTAAATTCTTTGTTTTCAAATTCTTGATATGTTCTTCTAATTTTTTTTAATATAGGTATTGGGAACCTATCAAAGCTCAGGGTTTTGTCTGCTTCACATAATCCACTGAGTGCTTTACCTGATGATTTGGCCAATCTTTCCTCCCTTCAGAGCCTGTGGCTGGTTAACTGCCAGATCATCACTTTGCCGCCATCCTTAGGAAAGCTAAAACAACTTAGAAAGTTGGGACTTAGAAAAAACCAAGTCTCAGCTATTCCAAAAGAACTCTGTGACCTTCAGCATTTACAGTGGCTGAACTTAGAGGACAATCTCCTTAAAGAAATGCCTTCAGATATTAGTGGTTGGAAAAAATTAGTTTACATTAATCTTAACAGCAATTGTTTTGAAGAAGTTCCTATTGTATTCCAAGATGTGACAACTCTTGTATCTTTGCTTCTAAGAGGAAACAGTATCAAAATTTTACCAGACGACACCATTGTAGCATTATCTTTTCTTACATACTTAGATATTCGTGAAAATGACATTTCTTCAAGACCAGCACATTGGAAGGTTTGTTTATTTCCAGTATATTATTGTTCTAGTAGAGCTTGTTTATGTAAAATTATCATTTTGAACCTGGCATTCCATGGGGCAGATGAAGTAGAGTTCACCTGTTTCAGTGACCCTGCAGTACCATTGTTTAACAATACTTACTAATTCTAATAGCAAATTATGTGATCAGCTCATTATCTTTTCCCTTTTGTGCCCAAGACACATGGGGCTGATCTTATACTTCCCATTTGATGACAGTATTTGGGAGTGATCATTGAAACAGATAAACTATACTTCATGTCTTGGGCATGAACTTGAAACGATTATTTGAATATTTAGGTCTAAAGTATAGCGTTATTTATTCAGAATTGTACTATGCAGTCGATTAACGTATATTGATCCCAACAGGGCTTAAATTTCATTCTAATTGGAGTTGAGGAAGATGCTAGTTTCAATAAGCAGCCATGACTTGGATCACAAGTGTGTGAAGGTGAATGGTTTACCCAGGTTGTATAAAGGTAAAAATGTTTGAACAGTCTACCTGAAGTTCATGAGAGTCAGATCATCTGAGGTTTCAAATGTTATGCAAGACCAGTCAATCATTAAATCAATTCATTTTAAACTTAAACAGGTGGTGTTATTTTTTTTTAAGGGAATTGTTTTAATATTTAAATATGTTTTTATATTATTTGAATTATTTTAGCAATCAACACCAAAGCTTAACCTAATGATGGCACACATAAAATGTACTCAGCTGACACACACAGTTTATTGACATCAAACTTTTACTGCAATTTTGATGACAGCCAACAACAGCATAAAACTGAAATTATGTTTAAAACAAAAATTGCGAGGATTGATGCAAGATTCACTAGCCAGCTCAGTATTTCTAGAATTATCATTTGTTCTCCTCAAATACTGATACCTTATGAGGAGTTTTATAGGAAAATGTCAGTTAACTTAGCAATTAAACAAGATTAAAAGTTTTTATCAGTCAATACTGAACAATGTAAAATTGAAATCTCACATGAGCAAAGTATGAAAGTCAGACAGTAGAAATAAGGAATTTTTTTTCCTTATGAAAATAACAATCTAAATTCTTAATAAAGTTAATAAATAAATGCTAACTGTTAAGTAATATGTGAATAGTGTTCAGAAAAAAAATAATTATGTAATTCAATCAATTAAAGATGTGAAGTTCCAAAAACCAATGTAAAAACAACTGAACAAATCACTAGATAGGAAAATACTTTAATAAAATTGCTTTTGTTACACATCTAAAATTGCTAAAAATGCTCTTATCACTTACAACATCATACTCTCTACGTTAAAACATTTAAAGCAATAAACTTAAAGAATGTTTCATGTAGATTGCTAACAACATCTGTAACACTCAATTATTGTTTCACCTTTGTTTCAACGACAGACTTACTAGCTACTACAAATTACTTGGATGACAAGACAATCCCCTCTAACTTTATTCTTTCTAACAAAAACATTCTTTAATTTTGTTTGGCTCTTCTACCATTTTGTTTTACCACCATTTCTTTTTACAAAACCATATTTTTAGGATAATCTAACAATTTTGAAAATCTATCAAATTAAAATGTATAAAACAACTCTAATTACAATTAAGCACTTGAGCTCTGACTATATGAATATAACATGAATGAATCTGAATACTGATTCTAACACCTAGATTCTAACCTAGAGTCTCTGTAGCTTTGATCAGCCATTGGTAAACTTCTGTTTTGTTTTGTCTTTTCAGTTCATCCCCCACCACCTGTCTCACTTTACTGTGGTAGTTGTTTAGCCATTCAGTCTATGTACGCACCAAAGAAATATTTAAAAAAAGTTAAATCAATAATAAAATTCATTAAGGTAAATTGCTGATTTATCAATAACAAGTAAAATACTTAAAATGCTATATTTAATAACTGTATGAGTAAAACTAATAGAGATTTCAATTTGTTGCTTTGAATGTGGTAACAGCGTGACATTATTAAAAAGCTGTCATTGCACAGGGACTAGTGAATTAAATCAGTTTGCATGTAAAATGTCATACCTCTTTAGCAGTAAGGATGGAGGCATCTATCATTTTCCTCTGAATTGGAACAAGAGTAATAGGCTCAAATGTAAGGAAATCCTTACCACCAAATTTGTGCTGTTAAAAAATAAAATAAAATGTCAGTTTGTAAAGGAATATCAACATAGTAGAAATTATGGGTGTTGCTTGACCTAACATTTTTTTAGTTGCCATGGTAAAGATGCCTACTGAAAATAACATTTATTTACAAAATTTCATGGTCATTTCAACAATATACACTAACTCATTCCCTTGTATTTAAACTGGATGAAGACAACAATATGGAAAATAAAAAGAAAAAACATAAAGCATTGTAGCCATTAAATAAATATCTTTAAAAATAATATTTCTAAATTGCCAATTCATAATTACCAGAGAAATAGCTATCAATTTAAAAAGAGGAATAGTTTTTATTATGCAAGTATTTAAAAACTATAAAACCTTGAATTAGTGATTTTGCCTAAGTATTAAAACTATAAGAAAAAATTATAAGCTTACTTTGGTAACTGCTTTAATAACTTTCATACAGTTTTCAATTCTAATTCCAAACTTCCCATCTTCATAGTAACCAGGTTCTGGAATAATTATAAAAATCTAGTTAAGTTTTTTGAGCTTCTAAAAGGGCTTGATAATGATTTTACTTAGTACTCCATCATGTCCTTGCTAAATGAGAGCCTTTACTGATTAAGGTTCAATAACCCAAAACAAAGGTTCAGTAACTCTAGAAAAAAAAATCTAAATATTATATCAGGATCAGGAATAAATTTTTTCTAATTTAGGTATATCATATAATGAATAAGTAATTGCTATTCAATAAAAATAAAACTAATTCATAATAAGATTTTATGAAATAAATACAAAAACCAACCACAACCAAGACACAAGTTGCATACAACAAAATTATCTAAAATAAATCGTTAATTACCAATATAATTGTATAAAGTAAATGTACAAGTGAAAATTACCATCAGTTAAAACCATATTTTCTTCAAGATTGGCTTCTGTGGGTGGGGTTCGGAAAGAAATTCCACATGGACCTAAGAAAGAAATGTCTGCATTGTAGATTCCTGAGTTAAATAACAATTGACAATTGATTTCTTACCACATGACTATGTTAAAAGAACGATTACCTTCATGGACATTGAGGAAGGCACCAACACCATGTCCAGTTCCATGTCTGTAATCTAGTCCTACTTCCCATAAATACTGACGAGCCAATGTGTCCAGCATGTGGCCTAGGTGGGCAATTCATTAATTAGTACTGTTAATATTACACTGGTTAAGACACTAATGAAATAAACTTTAAAGGTACACTACAAACAAAATAACAATAGTGTAATATATGACCCTCTTTGACAAAATGAATCACTTTACCCTATGAGCTAGTGCTTAAATTATAAGTAGAGGTTTAAGGCATTGTTTTATGATTTTGGTATTTTAGCTACTTCTTTTTATTTATATTTATATGTACATGTAGTGCAAGTGTTTTCAATCTAGCTCTACAGTATTTCACTGTCTTCTAAAAATTTCAAAATAGATATATTTCTTACAATGCCAGATAGTAAATTTGAAATTTCTCAGAATCTCATTGTAGAAAAAAAGTATCAGTACTCAGAGATTATTGGTATATTTTAAAGTTTTTTTTCACCTTCAGAATTACGGTTCAAAACTGACTGTAAAACTTTAAAATCAGTCATAGGTTTTAGGTGTATCAAAATATTGCAAAGGGTCATGTAGCAAGAATAAATGTCTATTTGAAGAGTAAGTAAAGAATTTTTTCAAAGTAAATTTAAAAATTATAAATAAGTTCTTTTAAAATGGATTATATTAACTAAATAGTAAGTTAATTATCTAAATTAAAAAAAAAAAATTGTTATTACCTTTAATACCAGGTGGAAATATTGCAGAGGCAAGGTTAATGTGACCTTTGAGAACTCGTGTGAAACATTCCTGTTAAGTATATGCAAAATAGATTTTTAAAAATGATCAACAACATATAGAATTTTATCAGTAGAATTTAATAATTTAATTCTAGACACCTGTCTAAAAAAGCTGGACATTTACCTGTTCATGTTTGGATGGTGTTCCTAAGTGAATTGTTCTTGTGGTATCAGTTGTGCCTTCCCTAAAACAGCAACACTTTAGTAAATCTCTAACATTTACAATCTATACTCACTATCTATGAAGATATCAGTTTTTCCACACATTTAGTTATCTGACAAATTTTTTATAAGTTTTGAATTAGTATTTCTTAAAACAATTGAGTCCTACATTTGAGAAAATAAAATTGAAATAAAAATTTAATTACCTGTACTGAGCACCAGAGTCTATAAGATAGATCTGGTCTGTAGTCACTGTGCTATCTGTTTTAGAGCTTGGTCTGATGGAAACAAATATTTTTATATTTGAAGCAGCCAATCTCAATTTATATCTGATTTTTCAAACATAAACGCCTAAATTCATCATGTTAAAATAAAGAATTTTCTTTTTTTATCTTGCAATCACAAATGTGTTGTTACATTAACAAGGAAAATAATGTTTGGCAGAAGAAAAAGATAACGAAATGCTTAAAAGCTTTAAATATAATTTGTTTACTTATCTCCCTTGGATAGAAACCACCTACTTATAATGGATGATTGCCCCATTTGGTCCAATACTGGATATTGTATCAAAACTCAAGGAAATAAAATTTTCTTGCTGACTGAAATGTGGTAGAGATTAACAAATAGATCAAATGGTGTTGATTTTTTACTTGCTTTAAGTTTGTTGCAGTATATAAATAAGCTTTACAAATCAAAACCAACAAATGAATAACATTAATGATTAGATAGTCTAGAATTGTGAACATTTCCTGATTGGCGGCATTAAAAATTTTGATGAAGGTCCGAATAAATAATTGAACAAAGATGGACAGTTTTCTTGAACATAACATTCTTGACTCATTTTTGTCTTTTATTACTGTATGTTTTAACGTAGCCTACACATTTTACCTGCGAAAAAACTCTGCTTTTTTGGCTGCTGATACTTCAGTGACTGACCCTTTAGACACCTAAACATTTCAAAAGTATTAATTACAAAATTTTGTACTTGAAGGAAAATGTCATGCAGTAGTCTAGTCACATGAAAATTATTCCATTCTAAAAGAGATTTTACTTTTGTAAAGCATTATACAATGCAAAGACAGAAACAGAAAAATGTAGAAAATGAAAATTTTCTGCCATTAAGCATAAAATAAGATCTTTTCAAAACTTACAACCTTTCTTGTTAAGAGTAAAATAAACTAGAAGCTATTCAAATCTGAAATTGATAAGTTAACTTAAAACTTTTTACCATAAAACTTTGTTTACCTCTTTCTCAAGCCAGACGAAGAATTCACACAGGGCAACAGCATCTTTCACCTAGATATTTAAATAAACCTATTTATTCAGCTCGTTAACATAACTTTCAAACTGAGATATGTACTAGTGTATTTTAGTATTTGAATCTAGGCAGATCAAGTCTATCATTTCATGATGGAAGCAATTTTTCCTGGGGCACCTCACCCCACATTATAATCTCAGGCATTGAACACAAAGCAGAAGTGTTGCTAAATGTCACCAAGTAAAGTAAATAGATAAAACTTACTGGATCCAAGGAAAATTATACCTGTGCATGTTCCATTCCTTTCATTTCTGCTTCTGTTTTTACACATTTCATCAATGCTAATGGTGTTGACGCTAGATGAATTTTTTGCTGTAAGTAAATCATACACAACTATTTAAATAAACAAAATAGGATTGCATTTCAGTTGCTGATATTAAAGTAGATTTGTATAAAAATACCTGCTACTTTGTAGTAGGTTAAAAAGTAATTTAAAATAATTACTAAGAGCAAACTCTTTAGACAGCCATTACATAATAGATGCCATAGTTAGATCACTTACTTTAGGGATCCGATTGTAAATTGCATAGCTAGAATTGCCACTAATCTGGAAAAAGAAAGCAATGTGTTTACTGAAGGAGATCTGGCTTTAAATGGTTCCATTTACATGAAAGATTGATGAGAGAGAGAAGCAGGCCAGATATAAATGACGACCTAGCAAAAGTATATATAACAAGAACTTATAACAGCATTAAAAACATACCCAAATCTTAGACACTGCTTCACTCTCTGCTAACTTAGATAAAAACTGATACACACTTTCGTAAGGGTGGAACTGAACATCACTCAGATGTTGAAGGACTTGTTTGGATAATTTTTTCTCATTTATAAATAAACTGAAATTTAATTAAAAGTAGTTTTAAAACCTGTGTTTTGAACAGTGAAAAGAGTAAAAAGAGTGAAACTTATTTTCTCAGAGGAAACTAAATAAAAAATTGTGTGAACAAAAGACTGAAATAAATGAAACCTGACTTGATTGAGTCCAATGTTAGAATTGCAAAAGAGAAGAAAACAGGATTATAAATGATGTCAGCACCTCGGAGATTAAACAACCCTGAAAAAAATTTAGAATTTTATTTTAATTAATTTTTTAACAATTAATGTAATGCACATTTTTTTAAACATAATGCTAGAAACAAAAAAGACCTATGATTCATTAAAAATCAAACTATTTTCTCTCTCAAAACTAACTGTTGGCTGTCTAAAGAAACAAAGGATTAGATTGTTGGACTCATGCCTAAGATCATTACCTAATTAACCAGATTCTACTCACAAGCAATCTCATCTAAAGCTGTAACCACTAGCGCAGAAATTTTTTCTTCAATCATCTTTTCCCTGATCTGTGAAACTTTTTGCTGCCAAGTTTTCCCTGAAATCAAAATATAATTGTCAATCCTTATTTTGCAGTTTAAAAATATTGATAAAATATTTCAAACCGTAATGTAGTTGTATCCTGCTTTTTTCAGATCTGTATACAGTTAATGATGGAACATAACGTACTGGATAAAAAGGAATTGGTTCCAGTAAAATATAATAAACTGTTTACAACTATGGGATACAGCCAAAATATAAACATGCTTAAAGTAGTCAGGAAGTGACTGGGTTTACATTTCTAATTAATTATTTATAATTTATCATAACCTTTTAGTTAATTACAAATTGAAAAAAATGACAATTTTTATTTATGCAACTACAAGTTTAAAAAGTCACAACACTCTAGATTTAAAATTACTTTAGAAAAAAAACTAGTTTTCTTATATAAAATACTTCCAGCTCTTCAAAGCAAATTTGACTTTACTATTAACAAAGTGAATGTTGATATTCTCATGGCATACCTGTCTCAGCCTCCGTTAGAATGATGAGTTCACTGTGAGGTTCATCAGGTCTGTCACTCCAGATGAGATTCACCAAATTTTCATCCACGCTGACTAACTCATGACCAAATGACTGGAGCTCTTTGTGAAGGGGCTTCCATTTATCTAAAATATGCAACCCAAAATTCTGTTAATAACAATGAGGAAAAAAAATAATCACAAAATGTACTAGTCTTAACACAATTTGATCACTTCATGTAACATGACAATTGAGGGATATAGATAAATGTGAAGCAACACTCTGAAATATAAAAATTGTGAAACGCTGAAAAAGAATGAAAAATCCTACTAACCAATAGACATAAGACGAGGATCACACCCTACTCGACCTCCAACAGGTAAGACCTACAGCACAGTCAAAAAGTAAGTAAATGGTAAACAGTAATATCAAAGATAAATTTAAAACTGAGTTCTTGAAAGATGTATTTCTAAATAAAATATTAGTTTTTTTTATGACCTACACTATTCAACCATTTTGATTCAGTTGGAGTTTCTGGCAAACCTAAAAAAATAAAAGGCATAAGCATGATATATTTTACAAAAAAAAAAAGGTTTATACTGCTCTACCTACTGTCAGCTTAGGGTCAATTAAAATGACAGCTGACATGATATGCTTTCCCTATCAAATTTAAATACATTCTTAACAGGAAAAGATTATTTCTTTATTTTCTGTATCAGCCTGATTGGTTTTATACATTACATTAACTATACATCCATTTAAAACTTAAAGAAATAGATTATAACTTTAGTTGCTAAAAATATTATTTTTACAGTTATAAACAAGTAAGTAACTGTTTGCCTATGCATCAGTTAATAAATCAATAAACCTAGCAGAACAATAAAGAAATGTTTAAAATGTGTTAGATTCAGAATTCTGCTTCACTTTTCAATATAAATTCATAGTAAAAGGATGTGTTTTTATACCTTGCTTCATCAGTTTCCATTCATTACTCAACTGCTGCTCTGCCTGGAGATAATATCTGCCATCTGTCCAAAGAGCAGCTTCACTAGTTGTTACAATAGCAGTGCCTGGTGTTGGTAAAACAAGATGCTGTTAATGCTGCAATCTTAGTGTCAATTTTTAAAAATGTTACATCAATTAAAAAAACATTATTCAGAAGTTCTAGACTTGATCAGTAATAGTGAAGCAAAATCTAGTAAAGAACAATTGAACTAATTGTTTAGAACAGGTAAAAGACAAAATGAAAATAATATGGTTAGAGTAAATAAATGGTGTACCACTAGATCCAGTAAATCCTGTGATATATGAGCGTCTGTTGTCACATTCTGCAACATATTCACTCTGTTGATGTCAATTATTTATATTCTTACAAAAGATTCTTTTTCATATAGTGGAGATAAGTCACAAAATTGTTAGTAAACCAAAACATTGAAAAAATAAATCATTAGTTTTGTCACAGCGTATTTACTATCTGCTATCAATTCTTGAAACTCTGAAAGGATTACTGAACTTTTTACACTACATTGAAAAACTGTGGAATAGATTAAAACTTATTTTTGGCAGAAATCTATTAAGCATTAATTAAAATAAATACATGAAAAATATATTTTTTTTAAAAGAACTGGATAATAATAATGAGAAACTGAACACAACAAATGATATTTTGATATTGGTTCTACACATTTAGCAATAAAGATAATTAAGGAAAAGAAAATTTGCTAAAATCTAATTGTCTTCTAGATAAAAGCCTGAAGAAACTCAGATTACATTTATTTCTCAATAGTATAATAATTGTCTATGATGACCTATAGTAGTATGTCTAGTTAAAGCAGACCACAGCTGGTCTGCTTAATGTAAACCATAGACAGTGGTCTAGCACCCTTTACACTTAAGGAGCATCACTTAAGCTCTTATCAATGAGGTTAAGATAATGATTTTTATCACAAGTCAAACATCTCAGAAAGATAACATATTTCTGCAGGTGTTAACAATATAGATATAACATAGGCCAATCACATTTGTGAATTCTTCAGTACAACTAAAAAATTAATACCTGATGTGCATCTCCAGTTGGAATGATATAAGCATGCAGAGGCTGGCTAACATATGCATGGTTGTGCATCAAAGCACGAAGCTTACTTAGTATTCCATTTTTGCTCATCTTTACAGATATTGATATCACCTTGAAGACTGAAAAGATTCATAATTAATAATATAAACACCTTTTTACATTCACACATACATGACTATGATAAAATAAAATGGAATGGTCAATGTGAATGAATTTTTATTCTATTAATTTGTGATGTTGTTTTTAGCTTTAGCTTAAGCCTTTAAAAAGCCACACTTAGTTGTTACATAAAGAAAAAGTACTTTCCTTTAAACCCAAGAGAAATGTCTAAGGGGCTGATCAATAAATAACAAGCTGAATTTGACTATTTATACACCCCCCCCCCCTCAAACATCTAAAACTACTTTCATGATCTTAGTAAAAAGAATGTAAAAGTATCAATTTTATTTAACATAAACAAAGCTAACTACTAGATTCTAGGCCCTAATCAATGTAAAATTTATTAAGGATTGAGTTAATTCAAAGTAGTTTAACATTTAATTTGATTTAACAATTTCATATATTAAGCCTAGGCCTATACTTTTTAATTTATTATAGGCCTAGACCTAATTAATTAAATATTGTAGGCCTATTAGGGCCTAATATTCCTAATAATAATACTATAGGCCCCTAGCTAGGCCTAATAATTAATTGTCTTTACTTTAATTAATTAATAATTTAATTAGGCCTATTTATTATTTAAGTATTTAGTATGGGGGGGGGGGGGTTGAATAAGTATGATACAAAATCAATGGAAAAAATGTAAGTTACTTTCAACAGGCATTAAAATATGTTTAACTATTTAAAATGAATAGGCCTACTCTTTTTTTTTTCAAAATTTTAATGACATGTTCATGTTGTTATTATGTTGTCAATGACACCAACCAAATAAACATGACAATAAGTTCAATAACAAACAAAAAAACTTAACCATGTGTGTGTGTAAGCCAAGCGGTAGAGAGAAGCCTAACTAAAATTAAAAACAAATCGAAAAAAATCCATATAGGCTACTTATTGTCGCCTCTTATCACCAACCGAGAATAGTAATTCAACAAGACAAGAAGCAAATACTTTACTGACAACCATAGATTAATTTATCTAAAGTAATTTAGACTCTACATACAAAAATCCCTTTTGGCAAATTTTGGCTGCTCTTGTGATTCGTAGGCCAAACACACCGTGCTAGAGTTTAAAAATAACTTTCAGGGGTGAATACTCTGATCAAACTAAACAAGGTTAAAGTTCAACTCTCGCCAATGTTCAATGTAGATCAGAATCTACATTTCTGGATATCTAGTATGATCTATTACATTCTCTAGTAATATATCTTTCCTACAGATTTAGATTATAGGCCTAGTCAGATGTAGACTAGTTTACTTTTTTTAAAATTGCAAATAATAATAATAATATCGAGTCGACCCTTTCACTTGTATCCCCGTCGCTCGTAGCAGCCGGACTAGCAGAACCGTACGTCTCCCGGACTTGGCCTCAACTAACTGGTGGTTTTGTTGCATTAAGTAAATAGTAAAGAGTATAAGCTCAAAATAATGGGTCCGTTAAATATAAACCCTAATAATATAATTATAAATATATCTCATTTAAATAGGTTAGGCCACTCGAGCATCATAGTGTTGCATTCTCTCTACTCTCTTCATTATTCATTTCATTACCATTAGCACCAATTAACTAATTAATTAGATGACTCTATCTAATTAATTAGAATTATTAATGAGATTATAACTTTCCTGTATGTACAGCAGTAAATAATTTAAATAATATAGACTTTTGGCCTATTTTTAAAACTAAAGAAACAGCTTCAATTGTTGAATACCACTCCCTCCATCCCTTGACTAAAAGTTACATATTCTTAATCAAGTCCAAAAATATATTTCTTTTTTTTTTACAGTAACAAAAGGTTATTATTGAAATCATGGCAAAAACTGGACTCCTCATCCTCACTCAACCTCTGACTCATCTTCGGGCATTGATTCGTCCATTAGTCCAAGAGGCATCAAGTGTTGTCAGTGATACACTCTATGTCTGCTTACAACCAGCATTACAGAATCAAACTGTCACACAAAATATGATTCTACAGCCTCTGCTGTGCACTCATGAAGTTCAAGCATTTGTTTCAGATATATATTTAAGTGGGTTCAATATTTGCCAGACTCTTGATATTCGGGTGTTGCTGTCACATATATGTACAAATCCTAATAGCCACAGTATTGTGCCTTATTCATTAAAGAAAGAAGTTTGTGTCTTGTTATCAGACTCATCACATATCAAAGATACGTGGAACTCTAGCAGTCAGTCACTGACTGATATTTTAAGGAATTCTTTTAAAAATGTCAAATCAGACCTGAAATTTAACCTCATCAACGCGGTCCCTGAGAGTCTTTCAAGTAATAATGTGCAAGTGTCTGGTGAGCTACTTCAGACTTATGACAATGTTGTCTTAGGAGGGACATTTGATTATCTACATACTGGTCATAAACTCTTGCTCACCGAAAGCTGTCTGCGCTGTGAAAAGAAATTAACTGTAGGCATCACAGAAGGAGAAAGGAACCAAAGTGAGTTCTGCATTTATTAATCCATTTCCAACTTTTAAAACAATGTGATTATTTCTTCTATTGCCATTTTAAAGTTTTTAATGTTGAGTATTTTGTATAATCAGAAAAAACTTTATGGGAACTAATGGAACCCTATGCACAGAGAAATCAACATGTTGTTGACTTTGTGTTTGATGTAAAACCCAACATTCACTTGGAAACTGTAAAGATTTTTGACCCTTTTGGACCAACTATTACTGATCCAGATCTTCAATGTATAGTTGTGAGCAAAGAAACAGAAGCTGGTGGTGAAATGGTTAATGAAGAGAGACACAAACGAGTATGTGTACATTTCTGTACAGTATTAACAATACACAATTTTAAAAAAAATAATTAATTAAAAACTCAATGAATAGGTGATTCAAAGCATTAATTGTTTCTTTTGATACTTGTTTCTAATTAATTCCATTGTATTACACAAAAAAATTAATAGAATACTTAATTGATATGTCTATAGAAATCACACTTATAACTGATCACTTTACTTTATTAGGGTTTCAGCAAACTGGACCTGTTTAGTGTAGATTTAGTGGATGATGCATGCCACTCAGAAACAGAAGAATCTAAAGTCAGCTCTTCATCTATTAGGAAAAGAATGCTTGGAACTTTAATAAGACCTGTCCCTGTAAGTTTAGCTCAAACTTAATTATTTAAATTTGTTCATAGTTTACTTTTAAACTATATTTTGAAATGCGAGTAAATGGTTTTAAATAATTTATTATAAACATTAAAAAGTGTGATACATTTTCTTGTTTGCACAGAACAGAATGAGCCTAGCATCAAGTCCTTACAGAATAGCTGTGACTGGGGGTATTGCCAGTGGCAAGTCTAATGTTTGCAAAGAGCTAGAAAAACTTGGTGCCAAAACTGTCAACTGTGATTTGCTAGGTACTTTTTTAAATTGATTTTTAAATCAACTTAAAACTGTTAAAACATGTAGATGACAGTTCACTAAAAATATATAGTTTATTTAAAAAATAATAAAAAACTCAGTGACCTAACAATTACTCATTTATCATTCTGTAAACTCTTATACTATATATAAACTGAAAATTGTAAAAATACATTTTAATTTTTCTTACTGTGTTTGGAAATAAAAAATAAAATGAGTTTTTTATGCACATGACAAAAATAAACAATGCACAACAAAATTAACTTAATGTTCCATGCACTAACTGCTTCCAAAAATTGTGGTCCTCAGGGCATAAAGCTTATGTTAAAGGTACCCCAGCTTATGAAGCGATTGTCAAAGAGTTTGGTACTATAGTCCTCAATGATGTAGGCGAAATCAGTCGACCAAGTCTAGGACAGTTAGTATTTAATGATAAGGTAAATAAAACCATTATTTTACATGGAAACATTCCTTTTATTAAGTTTATAAAATAAAAGTAACAAATTAGGAATATTTCTCATAGTCTAAAATTTGTTAACTGTATTCTATGTTAAACTTCGTGGCAAAATTTCCCAGAGCAAGCTTGAGAAACTGAACAGCATAGTGTGGCCGGCTATTCGACAGCTGGCTGAAGAACAGATAGAAGAATATAAAAAAGGTATTGTCTTCAATTACATAAGGAAGTCTATAGATCTATGTACTTTTAGTACACCGTAGTTTACTTTTAAAAAATGCTAGGTTTACTGATGCAAAAAAAATCTTTTGTAAAGTGTAACAAAATCTTCAGTTCTGACCTCTCTTTTAATTTTTTTGGGTTTTAACATTTTTTTGTTAGTTAAAGTTTTATACTATTATCACATGGTAAAAACAAATTTTATTTAATTAATATAGTTAAAATGGTGGTTAATACTATTGATTGACAGTTTTAAAAAAAGTTTGTTATTGGTGATGAAAGGTAGTAATTTTATGTCTGTTTAAAGCTGGTGTAAAGGTCGTAGTGTTGGAAGCAGCTGTACTTTTGGAAGCTGGGTGGGATGATATGGTGCATGAGGTGTGGACAACATTTGTACCCAAAGATGAGGTATGCTTTATGTTTTTTTACCTGTGAAAATTAGTGGTTAATGCCCTGAAGTGTTTCATCTTGTTTTTTAAATACTTTTCAATTTTTCAACTTCATTTTTTTTATAATGTATGCTTTTAAACAAATTTATTTGAAAGGCTTTGAAAAGAATTATGAGCAGAAATGGATTAAGCAGTGAAGAAGCATTGAAAAGAGTTGACTCTCAGATCTCTAATGAAGATAGGATATCTAAGTCTAATGTGGTCATCTGCCCACAGTGGGAATATGAAATCACAAGAAAACAGGTAACTTGAATCAGAAAGTTCCAGTCACTAAACTGACAAAAACTTGAGGCAAAATGTTTGTGTCTGAATAGTGAATTCTTTGTTTGTAAAGTGATGTTTGTGTTTGTAACTGGATTCTCTGGATGTAAATTGAAATTTCAGGTTGTATGATGATTCTGGTTGTATGTTGAAATTTCAGGTTGGATGTTGATTCTTTGGTTGTAAGTTGAAATTTCATGTTGTAAGTTGATCTTACTTTCTGTTTCAGCTTTTGAAAGCTTGGGATCTGCTGCAAAAAAGAATCAAGAAACTCCCAAACAAGCTTTAAAGTTATTGGATGCTAAATATTTGTACTGACCTATCATCCCATGTGCCATGTTAATGCATCAAGTCCTCATGTATCCAACAATGTCAACATCCAAGAATTTTATTTATCACAGATCTAAGAATTATTTCCCTTTACTGTATAATGATAATTTTTGCAAACCTTAGTGTAAGTCTTATTTTTGGAACCTAAACAGAATGTTTTCTTCTTTTTCCATTTTAATCATAACATAAACCCTAGCAACACGCAGAATTAAAAACATAATGTTTTGTGCTTTTGGTGAAAAATGCTAGCAAGAGGTGTGGGTCTCTTTGGTTTCATTGAGGTGACCATTGTGTAGGCCACATTGTTGATGTATTTTACAGATTTCTGTATTTATAAATCAAATTTTTAGCAATAAGTAGTGCCCTTAAATGTTTTACCATTAGAAACATTTTTTGATTCAATGAATCAATGTATGTTTACAAGCAACTACTTTACAAATTGTATTATATATTCTGAGGTTGGTTTGAAGATTATGCAATGAAAAGCTTCATCACTTGCAGTTTTTTTCTTAGTATATAGATATAACTGTTCATTCTGGTCATTTATTAAAAGTGGATCTTATTTTGTATACTTAAATGTATTTAATAATTAAATTATTCTTGTAATTTTAAAAATTCAACTTGTTGAGAATCTTTTAGAAATTAGTTTCAATGTTTTAGCTCAGCTTAAGATTGATGAATAAGTTGGTCAGAAATAGATGCACAGAACATTTATCAAATTTATTCAATGTCCTCACTACTTTTGTCTAGTTTTTCAGTGTTTATTCGCAGACACATATGCATTGAACTATACATAACATCAGCATATTTTTTTTATATCCCTATCATTATGCAATAATTTTCACTCTCAGTATATAGTCATCAGTTTAAGATCTCTAAGTCGGTAGAGAAAAGCAGTTGTTTTTCTCAAACTTTGATTTTCCAATGTCTAAAATTAGAAGATGTATAAATCCTAGACATTTGAAAAAAAACAAGTTAGTGCCTTCTTTTTAAAAAAAATACTTTTTTGTTATCGCAGATGAACTCAAGGATTTGTGTGAATAATAAATATGCAAACAATACTATTTGTTTTATTACTCATTGGGTATTTGGTGTATATGTGTCCTTATGACTGTAACTGACCAGTACACAATAGAGGGTGGGTGGGCTGTAACTTACCAGTACACTAGAGGGTGGGTGGACTAACTGACCAGTACACAATAGAGGGTGGGTGGACTAACTGACCAGTACACAATAGAGGGTGGATGGGCTGTAACTGACCAGTACACAATAGAGGGTGGGTGGACTAACTGACCAGTACACAATAGAGGGTGGGTGGGCTGTAACTGACCAGTACACAACAGAGGGTGGGTGGACTAACTGACCAGTACACAATAGAGGGTGGGTGGGCTGTAACTTACCAGTACACTAGAGGGTGGGTGGACTAACTGACCAGTACACAATAGAGGGTGGATGGGCTGTAACTGACCAGTACACAATAGAGGGTGGGTGGACTAACTGACCAGTACACAATAGAGGGTGGGTGGACTAACTGACCAGTACACGATAGAGGGTGGGTGGACTAACTGACCATTACACAATAGAGGGTGGGTGGACTAACTGACCATTACACAATAGAGGGTGGGTGGGTGTGCTGTAATTGACCAGTACACGATAGAGGGTGGGTGGACTAACTGACCAGTACACAAAGGATGGGTGGACTAACTGACCAGTACACAATAGAGGGTGGGTGGACTAACTGACCAGTACAATAGAGGGTGGGTGGGCTGTAATTGACCAGTACACAATAGAGAGTGGATGGACTAACTGACCAGTACACAATAGAGGGTGGGTGGGCTGTAATTGACCAGTACACAATAGAGGGTGGGTGGACTAACTGACCAGTACACAATAGAGGGTGGGTGGGCTAACTGACCAGTACACAATAGAGGGTGGATGGACTAACTGACCAGTACACAATAGAGGGTGGGTGGGCTAACTGACCAGTACACAAATTAAAAAACCAGAACCCTGGGAGCAATCGTGGTGATCATACATTCTAGTTAATGTCAATAAAATAGTAAAAACAAACATTAAGTCTAAGTTGTTTTCGATAAAATTCTTTTCATTTTAATGTAATATATTAGTAGACCTGTAATCTAAGATTTAGAATTATACAATGGAAGAGACAGGTTAAGTTGTCACAACAGTCAGATGTGTGGAGAAGTGGATGGGCTCTTGTCCCGAAGATGATGTCACACTACAGGTACGCATGGATGACTTGGTGGATGTTATCCTAAAAGTGGTGTCTTGCTGAGCAGATAGAGATAAGTTGATGTTATCCAAAGCACTATGTCACATGGAGCTGGTGTAGACTAGTTGATGTGATATCATCATTAAGATACAACACTAGCGATATGCTGAAATAACTTGATGGATGGTATCCTAAAAATAGTGTGATGCTGAGAAGATGTGCTGATGCCTTGATGGGATATTATCCCAAAAATGATGTCACAGATCAGGTGTGTGTATATTTTATGGGATGTTATCCTAAAGATGATGACACACTAGGGGTATGCTTGGATAACTTTATGGATATCCTAAAAATGGTGACATGCTAAGCAGATGTACGGATACCTTGATGGGATATTATCCCATAAATGATGTCACATGGAGCAGGTGTGTGTATGTTTATGGGATGTTATCCTAAAGATGATGTCACACTAGGGGTATGCTTGGATAACTTTATGGATATCCTAAAAATGGTGCGGATACCTTGATGGGATATTATCCCATAAATGATGTCACATAGAGCAGGTGTGTGTATATTTATGGGATGTTATCCTAAAGATGATGACACACTGGGGGAATGTGTGGCTGACTTGATGGGCCTTGCTATCCTTAAATGCTGCCTGACAGCAGACGGGCATCTCCGGATGATTACCATCTCCTTCTTCGCGACTGATTCAATCTCCTCGTAATAGTTACTAGGTCTTCTCATGGTAGGTTTCTTAGTCGGGACTAACCTATGACTGTCATATTGTTCATCTGCTTTGTTTGTGTCATCATCTGATGAATTGCAGTTGCCAGGTTCTGAAGTGACTTGGATTTGCGGAGTGAGAATTTGATGCTGGATTTTATTTCGACGTTTGTGTTGTTTGTTTTTCAGAGTACCAGAAAGATCTCCAGCTCCCCTGCCAACTAGTGATTTGACGAGTCTGGCTTTAAACTCATCCCAAATTAGTTTACTTTTATAGGAATCTAAGATGACTTCTTCGGATGGATTCCTGAAATTTTAAAATACTATTTCAACATTTAAAAATAACAAAAAATAAAGTTTTTCTTAATAACTCCAGTCCTTACAATATTATTCAATTGATTCAATAATTGCCCTTTTTAGCTAGTTTGTGAATAATCTTATAAATTTTAAAAGATTTCTTAACTTGAAACGTAATATTAGAAGACCTGTCGAGTGGTCAAGGAAGTTGTTACTAGCTTAGTAAATAAAGCTCGGTTTCCAGACTAGAGTCTTAAGCACATCCCTGAGTCCACCCAGCTCTAATGGGTACACAGCTCGTGTCGTGGAAACAAAAGGCAGCGTGAAATAGAGCTAACTACGTGACAGAGCAATTGACCACGCGACTAGGAATTGTGCTGACAACGGGATTGGGTTGCCACTTGATTGGGCATAGTGCTGACCACACAGTCACTTCATAGAGGTCACCAGATCTGAGGGCTGTTAGTGTTACTTTAAGGGCTATGACATTCTACCTTTTTTTACTTGAGAGTGTGCGTGTGTTATCCAATGCCTGCGGTGAGGCTTGAGCAAAGAACGCTGCCTTTTTCACCCGGAGCACTTTAGCACCACCACTAACCAGCATGAGTGTGCTGGATACTTCTGATTCCTCTCCGTAATTGAGCAATGATTGCAGATCCTGTAAAAATGTAAGAAAAAACAAACCCTGACATTTAAAGTGAGATGTGTAACAACATAAGTCTGAATTTAATTTAAAATTAAACTTGATTTTACGTTTTTACTAAACCATGGTACCGCTTTCCTTCTATTAATGTAAATATTAAACAATTTTTAAAAATTCTTCTTGTAATTATCTCCCTTTGGATTACTTCCCATGATATTATGAAAAGGTCAATCAATGATGCGAGTATTTAAGTCACGGAGCACGACATATTATCACTTAAAACACTTTAAATAGACTTCTATCTTATCAGTGTATTCTTATTTATACGCCAGAATAATAATAACATGAAAAACTCCATCTAAATAATTAGAAATATGATTAATATTAATTGGTTTTTTTAAATAGTTTTTTTTGTTTCCTTATTTTGTTGAAGGATTTCTGAATTTTTAAGCCAGCGAGTACTGCCAGATAATTTATTAGGTCGTCAAGTCAGAGACAAATTACACCCTCAACACAACAAGCAAAATTGCAATTTACCAGATGGCTTTCTCGGCTTCCAGAGAGAAAAGTACCTGAACAGCCAAAAGTGGGGTAGGTAGAAAAAAGGCGGAGGAGGGGGGGGGGGGTGCTAGAGAAGCTAACATTTTCACATTTTATTTCTGTTCGGAACGTTGGCGTTTTTTTTAATAAGAAATAAAAATTCATGACACGCAAAACATTTATTTAGTTCTAGCGCGATGCGTGATTCAACGCTTCCGTCTTAGCAAATCTAATGTATTCTTGTCCTTTATCTTCATTTACGTCGCATCCCTTGTTTAACAGCTCTCGCATGAGCTTACAACATGGTAACAATTTTTGCAAAAAGATAAATCGACATATTAAGTACCCCCCTCCTCCCACCAACCAGTGTTTCTTCCAGAATTTTTTCTCCGGGGGGGGGGGGGCACACTTGCAATTTTCGGGGGGGGGGCGGTAGACTTTCTTCGGGGGGGGGGGGGCGGACACTGTTAAAAGTATATATTTTGTATATAAATTATATAAATTTCATTTCGTTCGGGGGGGGGGGGGGGGGGGGGGGGGGGGGGGGGGCGGTAAAAAAATTTTGGGGGGGGCTTCGCCCCCCCGAAGAGATGCCTGGAAGAAACTCTGCCACCAACTATAAAAGACGAAACTACTTACAAACACATTTGCAATCCTAACAACCACATTTTGC